>NW_009197002.1:44884-80835 GCF_000690835.1 Fulmarus glacialis | reverse complement strand
CCCCACTAAATCCCTGGAATGCATTACATCAGTGTATTATCTGCCTCATCAGAGAGCCTGTAAATTGTGACATACATCATCAAAACACTCTTCCTCTAATGATTCATAATGGAACATGGTGTATTAGTGGTAATCCATTTTAAAATTGCCATGAGCTGCCAGAATAATTTATACTAGGTTTTTTTCTACAGAAAGAAGGGCAAACCTGCATACATTTTCTAGTGTCTAGAACTTATACCAAAGTTCACGGTGTTAATGTGTATTTTTATATTGCAAAATCTATTCATGTGTTAAGTACACATTGTACAAGCAGTGAGTAGTGTAAAGCTGCCTTTGCTGCAGAACTGTTAAAACCATTTCATTCGTCATATTCATTTAGGTAGATACTGCATGGGAACTAAGCCAAACCTTATGCCTAGGGTTATTTACTTTTTATATGACAGAGAGGAAAATAAACATACTTTGATTCACACCATTATTAATTTGTCCAGTCATGCTATCACAGAATACTTGAGAGAGAAACCGAAAGGTTTCCCTCTCCCCCTTCTATCTTGTATTTCACTGTGGTGACGCTATTTGCTGAAATTCCCTGTCCTGTGACCAGCTCATTACCTTGCAAGGAGAAAGCTGGGTGCATTCTGCTGACTCACGGAGACAGACATTTCTGTAACTATCTAGAGGCAAACAGGCTAGTGAGGAAGCTCAAAGCAGAATTGTATCTTTTGTAGCTGCTTCTGTTAACAGTCATGTTCTGGAAAAATAGAGTAAGAATATTTGTTCTTACATTTGGACAACTTTGTTCTGAACTCTTCGGGGAAAGGTAGATCTTTCCCCACAAAGAAAGCAAGTTCTTTTGCATATATCAGCTTTGGTGCAATTGCTTGGAAGTGTATCTGAGCATTAGGATTATGTAGATTTGAGGACTAAATCTTTGGACATATAAAGGAAAGGTAGGGTTGGGAATTTGGGGTCACCTGAAAAAAGGTGAAGGAAGTTCACTTTGAAGGAACCTGAGGTTTCAGCAAAAAGACCATTGCTAGAACAGTGGGCTTTGGAATGGTAAGAACTCTGTGTAGAATCACTGGTAAAGTACTGGACTGCATAAGGAAAAGAAAGAAGAAAAAGGAAGGAAACTTTGAAGATCCTTTTACTTCTACTGCAATTTACTGTGTTTTTTTACTTGTAACTACTTACAAATAGCAACTGGTTATTTAGTCATGTAAATGCTTCCTTCTATTTTTCTTTCCTGCTTATGGCAACTTACTTTCTTGTAGCTTCTTTGGAAGATTATGTCAACTGAGTTATCTTTAACCATGTGCTTGGTGACTCCTTCAGAGAATTCCCACAGATTTGTGAGGTGTGACTTCTTTTTACCCTTTTACACAATCCATGTTGACCCTTTCCCAATATATCACACCCATCTATGTGCTCAAAAATTATCTTTATTATAGTTTCTACCAGTTCTCCATTTACACACATGAGATCTACTGGTCTGTACTTCCCTCTCTCTCCTGTAAGTTTTTCAAAATGGATATCTTATGTGTCTAACTTCTAGACTTCTCGTAGTCAGGCACTTTTAAGCAAGAGGTTACACAGCACAGTTAGCGGCTCAGTTAATTCATTGTAGGTTTTGTCCAGAAGGTCATAGGTGAATACCACCTGAGCCCAGTGACTTGTTATTGTTTAAACTGCTCAGAGTAGAAGGTTTTTTTCTCTTGTTATAATGTCTTCCAGCAGCCCTTTGATTTGAGGGGGAAAAAAAAAACCCCATAGCCCCTGGTATGCCTTACACTATGAGGGGATCCAGTAAGGGAATCTCTTTAAGCTGCCCTACAGTGAAAATTAATTAAAAAAAACCAACCAAACAAACAAAAAAAAACCCACTTAATTTTTGTTTAATGCAATAACCTTATCTTCCCTGAGCAGTCCTTTTATACCTTGAACAGTAATTGCTTCTACGGATTCATAGACAGGTATTCTGTTCCTGATATGTTTGAAAAAGCATATATTACTAGGTTTTATGACTTTTATAGGCTGATCCTAAAACACTTTCTGTGTCCTTTTTCTTTGCTTTTGTCCTTACATCTAGCCTGTCAGAATTTATGATCCTTTCTATTTCCTTTGGACAAACCTTCAGCTTTCTGAAAGATGTCGTCTTGCTTTTTAGCCACTGTTTAGCCATGTCTGCTTTTGCGTGATGTTTCTAACACCTTTTTGGTTTCTAAGGCAAGCACATACCTTGAGCCTCCAAAACAGTGTCTTTCCGTATCTGTATGGGGAAAAGTACTTTGGGGGGTGTGTGTGTGTGAGAATTTAATTAAAATTAAATTAGAACCAAACCCAAAAACTTCGATGATGTGATAATAACGCTCTAATGCAACATGATATTTAGAGTTATACTTAAAAAAGAAAGAAAATAAATAAAAGGATTAAATCTAGGATAGTATTTACCTCAATAAAGAAAATCTACATCATTCAAGCCCCACACAATTAATGTAGTGTTGCATTCCACGGCAGTTGAAAGAAATGAAGAATGAAACTTCTTGATCTACATCCGTTCTTGATCTCCCTAGAAGGCCTGCTGAAGATTATAGGACTAATTCTCAAGTAAGATAAAATTAATGTTGTGTAAAACTATTAGCATTTCCGCGTAAAAGCATTGAGCGTAACAGGGTTATGAAACAGTGGCTGTGGTCATGGCAATATATTTCCTATTTCTTTTTTATGTTTGGGTTAGTCCTATTGTAACTATTGAAAAAAGAAGTGACATTTGGGGATTTTAATGAAGGATGTCTGGGGGAAAAAAATCTCAACAAAATCTCAACTTGGAGAAGAGAATTGTTGTATACAATAACTAATTGAAGGATTAAGAGCAAATGATTATGACTATCTATGGAGAGAACCTTGAATGTTTTAATGACTTAGCAGGAAAGTCATCTTGTACAGGTACATTATTTGAATATATTTTTGAAAACTGCTTATATTTTTAAGTGAAATGTGATTTTTCTCCCAATCTGAAATG
Source organism: Fulmarus glacialis (assembly GCF_000690835.1). Classification (NCBI taxonomy): domain Eukaryota; kingdom Metazoa; phylum Chordata; class Aves; order Procellariiformes; family Procellariidae; genus Fulmarus; species Fulmarus glacialis. The sequence continues at coordinate 77,813 of NW_009197002.1, read as the reverse complement.
CGACAATGATTTAAAAGTTCAATGGCTGAAAATTCATGCAAATGCTCTGTTGTCCATGTAATTTGAATTAATACATTACAATATTAATAAATTCAGTTCACTGTGAATTTCTCTAATACTCTGGGCTGTATTTTAGCATGTGAACTACTTGAGATTATAAAGGAGACACTTTCCTTGGTTTCTCATATTCTTTAAACTTGTGAAGAACTTTCCAGTTTTGTCACTACTGAAGCCTTTGCTTCATTCAGTATAATGTTTATGTGCATACAAGTTCTTAGTACATAGTTTAGATTATGGAGAACAAACCCAGTCTTGCCAGTTCTGTACATACCTCATGGCTCTGTAAGAACCAACCAACTTCAGGAAACTGGCGAAATGTCTCGAGAAGAAAGCCCTCGCTCCAGACTACATGAAGCTGATAGATGTCTAGAGAGTTGTCCTAGAAAATGCACGTTCCTTCTGTTTGTTTCTGTGTAGCTGAGGATCTTGCTCATTTTGCTTTTCCTGCATCAGGAAGTTTGGCAAAAAAGCACTTAAAAGCACATACTGTAAAAGCTGACCAAGAACACTATGGAATGGTCTTCATGCTTTTACTGTAAATTATCTTTTTCATAAATTGTGGCTAATGACAACACTATTCTGCATCTTCTTTAGAGCTGTTCAATATCATGATTTGCAGGTCATGTTATTTGTCATCTTATATTTACTGATTAGGAATAGATCTATTTGGGAACAGATCCTCAGGTTCCCTAGCACTCTTAAACAACATGAAGGTAACACAGTAGTTTGGGAATTTGCTATTCAAGTACAAGTACTTCTCAATCACCTGAATTAGATGTTCTTACTTTCATAAAAGATATTTTTGAACTAGCAATGCTGTTTTCCAAATCTGTTATGTCATTTGACAGATGTATTTTAAACTTCTATTTAAGCTATTATTGAATATTACAGAATTGTGTGCAAAATCGAGGTATTACAAATTTGCAACATTATATTTTAAAGTTATTAGAGTAATCTCCTATTTTTATGCTCTTTAGCATTAGATGGCACTGTTTTCCAAGCTTACCTTTCACCAGTAAGTCTGAGAAGTTGAAAGCTAAGATTGAAAAGCCATCAAGTAATGGAGGTTTGAGTATATTTACCATAAGATAATTTAATTAAAATGTGGCAGAGTGAATTGGAAATGAATTGACCACTATCAGTTGAAGTATAGACACTTTCTAAGTTAATGCTGTTACAGCTTTGGATTAATAAAGCATGCCCTTGATACATTAGATTTCTTACCACTCTAATACAGCCTATTAATGGGACCTTTGGATTTACCTTACTGTGTATTTACGCTGATAGAGGTGTGACTGAGACTAAAACAGTGAATAGTTCACCTGCATTTTTACCTGGTTCACCTGTTTGTTTTGTTTGGTTGTGTGTGGGTTTTTTGTTTTGTGTGTGGTGGGTTTTTTTCCCTAGTTTCCTGTCCTTGCAGTCCTTACGGTTCCCATAGCAGCTTTGCTTTGTTCAAGTGAAGCTCACCTGCACTGTCTTGAAATAATTTGCCTGAGAACCACTGCATGAGTTGAAATGAAGAGTTCAGCATGCTCTTATCAGTCAGCACAGCAACAGGAAGAAGAAAGATTTTTTTTTTTTTTTTCCCTTCCCTTCCCCCCCCCCCCCCCCCCCCCCCCCTTTTGCCCCCCCCCCCCCCCCCCCCCCCGCAGCTCTTGCTGAGAAAGCTGTGTGCCTCTGAAGGTGCACACCCAGCGAATGTCCCTGCTTGCCCTTTGCGGATCTCCTCACTCTTTCTGTTTCCTTTTTTTTTTTTAATGTTCATCAGCCAACTCAGCCACAGCAGGAGGCGGCAAGTGTATGTTACTGCCAGGCAGGAATTGGGCTACAGGAGTGGAAGGGTTAGGGTAAATCTACTAGGGTCAATACAGACTGTGCCCAAAGCTCTTGATGGTTCGAGGAGTGGCGTTGACAAAATATTTCTGAGCTTCCCAACACTCGATCTTCTGAGCTTCCCAATCTCCTGTGAAGGCTTTTTGGAGTCAAATTCCATGTGCTGTCTGTTGCTTAGCAAGGCACAACCAAACCTAAATGAACATGAATGTGAATAGTATTTTAGCAATGCAGTGCTGTTTCCAGCAGAAGGGAGCTTTTGGCATCAGGAATATACATTCTGCTGCCCTGAACCAGGATTTGCTGCCTCCAGAGTGATCCTCTTCTGAGCTCCCCAGGATTAGCTGCTGCTTGGTGGGATTTGGATGCATCCTCACGTATCGGCCATGCTAATAGATATCTTAGCAAACAGAACTTTTTTTGTGGATATTTAAAAATAGCATTAGGGATAATAATGTCAGTGTGTGGCTTAAATATTTCCTAAGAATAATTTGAGTGTTAATGCAAATTCAAGTACTACTGTTTTAAGAACATATTAATTCAATATCATGAGTTAGCAAATCAATTATTTCTTTCATTTTATTATCAAAAAAGTTTAAAAGCAGAACAGGAAGAATAACTTTCACTCAAAACTCCAGCTTTACCTTTGTGATTGTTAATTTATATAATTTTCTTCCTTTGAGATATCTTCTACTTTCTGATTTAAGACACAAGAAAACTGTATTTTTATAGCGGCATATATTGCAAATACCTAGAAAAAAAGGACAGAATGCTTGTGTTGAGACCTGGCTGGTTAAAGGGAAGTGATCTTGCTGCAGGCAAATCACTCCTTTACTTTTCAAGTGTCCGCAATATTTAAATTAATGAATGGAAATACACAGGAGTGTGAATTGTCTGTTTTACTGTGAACAGCATTGAAAGAGTGCCACACTTGGGAACTGACTGGAGGTTTAAGGGGCAATAGCCTATAGCCCTCTGCTTTCCCACCGTGACTGTCCCTTTGCAGTCAAGTAATAGCTTTGGTACAAATTCAGTCAGTATCTTCAGTTCTGATATTTGGGGATAATGACAAAGTTAACCAGCCACCTTTCATAAGATGTGGTATTTATTTAGGGCAACAAGCAATATAGAGAAAACGAATGTTAAGTCAATAAGCAGTTCACACGTGCTGGCTATTACCCACTACCTGCGCAGTCCTGTCATGTGCGTATGTGGAGGTAGTACTTTGTGGACAAATAAAAGCTCATTCTCTACCTGGTCCAAGTTGAAAAAGAATTGTTCGTGACTAACTGAACGAATATACCCAGCGCAGAGGGGAGTATAAGAGAGACAGTCCATTAATCTTGGGCTAGACTCTTACCCTGGCTTGGTCATGCATGGCTTTCTCCTGTCCTGGAGCGTTGACAAGGTTTACTTTTATCTGCTTGCAAAGCACAAAACAAAGGCATCCCTCAATACTCAAGTTTATCAGTTTGTCCTTTTTTTGAATCCGTAAGCACCTGCAACAGGAGTGTCCATTAATTCAGATTGTCTTTTGTGTTTAATTGACTTTCTTTGGTTCAGGAGGTCTGTTTCCCCTTGCAAGGTAAGAATTCAACAGTCCTGTCACTTGCTTCTGTAATTTATATTAAATAGCTTCTCCTTTTCCCTTCAGACTCCAGTTTCCACAGAGAATTAACTTTGAGCCACAAATACAGATGATGTAATCCTTGCTATACTCAATATTAAAAAAAAAATTAACAGTGTCTAGGGTATCAGAGACCTCTCAGTGTATTTTTCATGTGAATGCTCTTTAAGACTCTGATTTCACTAATACAATAGTTATCTTAGGGTAATAATGCAGTGTTAAACTTTTTTTAATATACGTATGTTTATTCACTGGAGTACATTCAGTTACTGAATTGTTTATGGTACACCATCCTTTTTGCAACCTACTTTGTGTATGCATATGTTTTTTTATTGTATGCCCTGCTCACTAGAGGATCTCAAAATACACTGAAGTATTGGGAACTATTTTATAATTCAAGGAAATTCTGTACTGTCCTAGTTTACTTCATGAATATTAGTTTTACTAGTTGGCAGTTAGGTACAAAATAAAGCGGGAGGAAATAATGTTGTTCAGTGTAAGCTGCTGTCTAGTAAATACTTGAGTATTGTTAATAGACAATGCCCGTACAAGAAAATGCCCAGAGACATGGCAAACCGAAAAGCTTTCAAGAGTTTCTCTTAGATGTGAAGTTGCAGCAGACTACAGGCGTTTTCTGACATGTCTGTGGTATCCTGAGGAAATACGACATCTGCAGTCAATCCTTTACCTAAAAGAAAGCAGTCTATAGTTATGCAAGAAGGCTTTGCTTCCACTACAAAATTAATGTTATGTTGGTTTCGATAAAGGTTTTCCTGTCACAGCATGTCAATGCACAGGACTATGGGGAAAATATTTAACTGAATCTGCTGGGTAACAGCAAATAGAATCTGCTGGCCCTGAGTTTTGGAAAATTGCACAGTTGTGCTAGCAAAGACAAGAAGACTAGAGTCCTAAGGGAGTTGCTTCATAGCAAGAAGCTAACTTAAATTTATCACTCCACCTACACATGTAATATTTCCTCCCATCCCATCTTAGTTGGTGGGTAAGAGAACAGTTGCTGTGGAAGTTGTGCATGAGGATATTGAGAGCGTGTGTGAAAGTTCCATATCTGCTCATTTTCAAACCTGTTTAAGATGAAGGATAACTCTGCAGTTTCTGATTGTGTCTTTCTGCTGTATATTTGAAGAAAATCTGTGGACTTAACTTTAGCAGTGGTAGCCAAACGTTCATCAGTGAGGATGGCCTTAGGAAGAAATACACCTACACTGTCCTAAATCAGAGGAGTTCGCTGGGTATCTCAGGAGACAAACATCTTCATTCAGTTGTGATTAACATTTAACCTTTAAAGTGGCATTCTTTTTACTTTCCCAGGCTGTTTTTTTAAATTGAACTGACTGCCAATTATCTTTTAATCTGTTATATGACATATGACTATACACATTCTATAATTAAATATTTGGAGCAACTGAATGTGGGTGAAAAAGGCATTTTGATACACTCCTCTCTAAAGCCTTCACATATCAAAATAAACAGAGAATCTCAATTTACAAACAGCTTGGAAGGCAGTTCATTGAGCATCATTAAAACATACTGATACAGAGGAAAACAAAAGCATGTTAAGGTGCTTCTATTTTTCTCTCTTATACAGATTGGTAGCTTTTACTAAACATGTCTAAAAAATGAGCGATAAAGGTGCAGGTCAAAATTTTGGAACTGTATCTTGGGGAAGAACTACAGATTTCTATGCAATTTCTCTTAAGGTTAAATGACTAATCAGGAAACTTGGATATAGATCTGAACTTTCCTAAAGTCTAGATGGATTTGACATCTGGTGACTTGATTCTGTCTCACCTGTGGTTTTGAAATTCAGCTTTTTTTTTTCCTTACAGAATCAATGACATTGTCATCATCAAAATATAGATCCTTGCTTGGCTTTTGAATGGAAAATTTATACTAAAAATCCTGAAATTTCATTTCATTGGAAAGGTGATTCTATTGTCTTGTTACATACAGATGAATTAGAAATGTACAACTTAATTCTATTCATCTTCCTTGGGAATAAGAACAAATGTACAAGACTTAGAGATATTTAACAGTAGAGGTTGGAAAAGTTCTGTGGGAGTATAGTTACTGCTTTGGAAGAAAACCATGTTCACTGAGTAAATGGTATTAGTGCTGTATTGCTTGATGTATAGTCTTAAACTAATTGTAAGATAAGTCTGCATTGGTGGGTGTATCATAATGACATAGTTTAACAATGTTTAGGAATTTGCAAACTGCTTTGCAAATCAGTAGAACTGGGATCTAATTTTGGTCTATACCATGGTATTGGCAGCGCTGTGGAACAGGTCCTCCCCTCAGATGCACACGCTCACAAGTCAAAGAAAAGCTAATATCTAAGCGTAAAATTAAAATTTTTGTAAACACTAATTTTTCTATTTTTGTCACTTCCAGTTTTCTTCACAGATTTAGGCATATTTCTGTTGCAAATATTTTGACATGAAACTTTCTACTTTAAGCTACTGAATGTCCTTAGCTTCTAGCGAGGAACTTGCCAAGATCAGAAGTATATTCAGGGTCATGGTACATACCTATAACTGAGTCTAGGTCATAGGTTCATAACGTAATCCTGTTGTGCTGTAGAGACAACATCAGCTAACTGAATCCATAGTGCTGTATCTGCAGATAACTGAAGCTGTAATTAACAGCTGTTATGTTGCTTATACAGAGGATAACTTGTCCTAGGATAACGTAGGAAACTGCTGGTGTGCAGAACAAAAAAAAACCACACCTCTGAATTACAAAACTGCTACAAATGAGTATCTGGTCAAACATTTTGTGTTCTAAGTGTAAATGTAATCATTCCAATATTTAAGTAGGTTCTCTATCTTTTCCTGTTAACTCCATTTTGAGCAGAAGAATTTATGATTAAATTGATCTAATTATGTCTAAGTTTTCATCGCATGCTATTCAGTTCAGTCTTCTGAAGTACAATGATCTTGCTCCTTTTCCCTTCCCTCTATGCCTTATGTTTTTCATCCAAATGAGATTTAAAAAAAAAAAAAAAAAAAGGCAAAATGCTAGGAGTATTTTTGAGTAGTTATATGCTGCTGTTTACTTTGATGAAAAAGATGAAATTTTTAATCTTACGACATGTACTCATACAGTATGCAGTCATTGCTTGCTTGTAAATGAACTGAATTGGAGTCCAAATTCCAGAGTTTAACAGTTGTTTTTGCAGTCAATGGACCCTAAATTCTGTTGTACTGTAAATTTATTGAACTAAGTAAGGTTAATTCTGCATGAGCTGACTAGGGTTAGAAATTGTATTTCGTTAGTCATGTGCTAGGACTTTTGTGGGTAATTCTGAGATGTTATATCCAATGAGTCTTTGCTTGGCCAGCTCTCACGAGGTGGTGGTGGTAGTAGTTGTCTGTTAACGCCATTGTATCTATTCTGGATAAATGCGTTGGAGGAACTTTTGCTAAGATAGTTTTTCTTAGCTGAGCTATTCATTGTTGAGCTGTGATGATAAGATCCCACATGGTTGCAAAAAATAGTTGGGCAAATTCATATCAAGAAAATTCATGAAGTGCTTTTAAATACAAACATACCACTTCTGGCTTAGGATGTTCCTGAACTGCAAATGGCAATTGCAGAGTTCCGTGTGTTTTTTTTTTTTACCAGAGACAAAGTGCTGTGCTATGTGACCCTTTATTCTGATCGGATACAAATTTTTTTTTACAGAATAGACAGGTAACTTCCTGGAAGACACCTATACTACATTCTACCTGCACATAGCTCCCAAAATTCTTCAAGGGCAATGTAAAATCACTGTGACTAGACAAGAACTATTTTTGCTAAAATAAAGGCCAACCTGGGGGGGGGGGGAAATCTTTGTTTTTGTTTAGCCACAACTTTAGTCTACCAAAACCAGCTCCCTCCCATAAATTGTACAGCTTTTGGAGAATTGTATGAAAACACAATATGCTTATTTTGCTTTGTTTGCTGTGTGTATCCTGGTGCTGAAACTAACTAAAGAGAGAAACTAAAACCGTGATTTGTGTAGGATCAGCCATTCTAAAAGAGGCTGCTAAACTTTAACTATCAATGCTAACCTTACACTGAAGCTAATAGAGAAGGGCGTGTTAATGTGCGGTAACATTAGTACGATTTGAAAAGTAGAATTGTATGGAAAAATGTATGCACGTGTTCTTATTTTCAGCGATGGAAGGAATTGATTGAACACAATTCCCTAGCTATAATATTAAGCAGAATCTACAGAAAGCTATCTCTAGCCATACATATTCTTAAAATGTTTGGTTTAGGTTAGCAATGTAATGCTAATAGGGTGCAAGATATGAAGATGAATCATTAAAATTGGGATTGTTGTAGCAAAGGAAAGAGTAAAAAAAGAACATTGGAAATAAACTAAGAGAAGATTAACGTGACAGTCCAACACTGGTTAGTGAGTCCTCTGTTGTGCCAGATAAAGCATAGGTATATGTGAAGATCCGGAGATACTACATTAATATCTCTGTGAAAATTATGTTTTGTTTTCTGGTAACCAGTGTAAGTTGATCTGTATTCTGTTGAGACAGTTAATAAACAATCTTAATGAGTCACTCCTAAAAGGTGAAAATGATGGTTTGTAAAGTAATGGGAGGTAAAAACTAATATTTATTCAAGATTTTAAAACTCTTCTTGAATAAACCAATGAAAATGTACTATAAGTCTATTAGAAATCATATTAGTATCATTAAAAATTGAATTACTATGTAGCATATTAAAAATGTGAGCCTACTTTAGTTTTGAAAAAAATACCTGTTGAAACAGTGTTTTGTTCTCATTAATGTTTTGATTTATTTTAATAACAATGCTGTCATTAATTTTAATAATTGATGTGACCAAAGCTTTATGCTGTTAGTGACAGTTCATTTCAAAGCAATGCATAATCTTAACTGTAAGGTCACAACATCTCAGCGAAAAACCACTTTTTTAATGTTTCTTTTTTTTTATTTGAAAATAAAAGTTTGAGGATTTCTCAGCTACATGTAGCTGTACCAAAATTTTCTTTTGGGTGAAACAATACATCTTTCCCCCCACTCCTTGTTTGGTTGTGTTTTTCTCTCAAGGCTGTTGCTTTGTTTCTTACAGATAAGAACTGTCATTGGTCTACATAGAAAATATGCTTAATTGGTACATATGCATAATTGAAAATATTGGTGCATTCAGAAAACAGTTTTCAGACATGCTGATCAAGATTTGTTCTTCCCCTTTCTTATGCATGGTCTTGAGAGCCAGCTTTAAATAATTGTCGTGTCATGGTGACTAAAACCCAGAATTTGCATTAACAGCCAATATGTAGCCAAAATGGGGTTACAAATTAACAAAACATAAATTAAAATAAATACAAACCCAATGGGAATAAGCAAATTTAAAAGATTGTTTTCAGTTCGGTTGCGAACAGTCAAGAGAAATCTAATCGTTATATGCAACAATTTAATGGATCTTACTCAGAACGTGTACCAATAACATTTTAAAACAGAGCTGTTAATGCATCTTATTTTTGCCTGTTTCTCATCCTTGATTCTGTACCTTCTCAGACATGGGGTTGAAGGCCAACTGAGAGTCTGGTGGAGGTTTTTTTTTGCGAATATTACTATTGCATCAATATTAAAAAGTTCATTCCACTTGCTTCATTTTAAATGAGTTTTCTCCAAAGTCCAGCACAGAGCTCCTGGTAGAAAAGCAGACAAGTGCAATAGTCCTAATAAAAAATGTTTCCAGCCTGGGTTGTGCTACTACAGCAATGTGTATTACAAGAATAACTGCCAGAATATCTACTCAAATGATGTAAAAACTCTGGCCATGTTAGCTACACTCCAGTGTGGTGGACAATGGAACCTTTACCCCCGCACCAGGGCTCAATAATTCTCTTGATGAGATACAGAGAGAAATAACAAAATATGCTATAGGTAAATGGTGTGCATCTGCTGTTGCTATGCTGGGTTTTTTCTACAAACTTGCTGTGCGCATGAAGTGTGCACAAATGTGCTGTATTTAACTGTTGTTCTTGGGTGATACAAACCCTAAAGTGGGGGTAGGGCCAAACGTGGCAACCAGTTGCAGAAAGCAGCAATAGTAAAGAAGCCGTAATTCAGAGAGTGTGTCTTTGGACATGTCAGTCTCTGTATTTTAAGCAATGTTCTTAGTGAGTAAGTGGAACATGACCACTGCTTTCTGTTGCAGAAGCTGAGGGCTGAGGAGAAGAGGAAATGTTAAGTGATTTTTATTGATTAGTCAAAAATACAGCAAGTGCAATTTCCATAAAACTTCTAGGTGAATTCACACAATAGGTATACTTATTGCTTTCTCTAAAAAAGGCATATGGATAAATAGATACAGGCTGGGGAAGTAGAGGAAGGGAGAAGAGAATTGGCTGCATCTACTGTATGCTGGTACATTCCAAACAAGAACCATGAACATGCTTTCAAAAAGTTGTAGAAGAACAAAAAAAACCCCAAAACACAAGTATTAGAAAAAAATGAATATGTAGTGAAAAAGAACCCCCCCATGGGGTCTGGTAATAAAGAATCTTGCATGAAAATGTAGAGATACATTGAAAACCACATAGATAATGAAAATACCTGAGTCTAATTCCAATGATTTGATTCAACATGTAGAAGTGATATACAAGTCTGTCTTGTATAGCCTGTCTGTCTGTCTAGCCTGCCTAGAGAAGGCAGGCTACTGAATTGAAATCAAAACAGCTCAATTTTTTGTTTTGTTTTTTAATTGAATGGTTTGCCTGTATTGTGGCATACCTACCTGTCTGTACTGCAAGGAAATCTGTTGAAGCACTATGACATATGCTAGTCATGCATGCTGAAGAAAACCTGCTCTGTTGGTGTGTCTAGAGATGCTAATATTCAAACTTCTCCCTCTTAAAAGATTACAGTATACTTATCCTTAATTTGCAGCATAAACCAATATGCATGTTTCTGAATCATCTTTGGAAAAATCTAGTAGCACTGGGCATCCTAGGATCTTGTACCTCTGGTTTCTGAGTGCATGCCTTTGGTGGTGCTGGCCATGTGATCTAATTGTTGCCAAAAATGAACTGGCATCGCAGGAATCTGGTGTTCTTTAATTCTCAAAATGCTTTAAAAATAGATGATTGAAATATTAAATAATATAGTTCAGGGTAAACATTTATACTTGCCACAAGAGGGATTTGGTGCAGTTCTACCTTAAGGGGGAACAAATTCAAAGCTTAACAGCTTGATTCATATTTGTTCTTCTTTGTTCCTTCTGTATGTGAGCTCAGTCTCTTGAATATCAAGTGGTTATGTTACCAAATGCTTTTAGCTGCAAAGCATTCCAGCGTACTGCATTGATGTTTCTGTCCAATAGCTTAACCTGCTTCTTTCCACGCACTGCAAAGACAACCAGATGGTTCCATAAAGTACATCAATACTCGGGCATAAAACTCACTTCAGTAGCGCTCTACAGTTTCATGCTGGCGGATCCCAGTGCAGTGTTTTCAGAATAGTGATTACTTCAAAGGAAGCCGGTTTGACAGAATGTGTTTCATGAAGGTGGTTATAGCTGCTTTGATGGATACACATAAAGTTGTAAGGCTGTTTTCCTCTTCTTTCTATATGAGAAAACAGGTCAGTTAAGCTTTTCTCTTAACAAAAATCCCGCTCCAAAAGTTCCCTACTCCCCTAGAGCTTTAGCTGTGATGGTTCTAGCGCTTTGGTTTAACCATGTATTGTAATGATACACACACACACACAGACACGTTTGGAGGGATGGATAGTGTGAACTCAGGGTAGAGGTTCCAAATAGATGGTCCAATTGCAAGGTTGATGTATAGCTATCAGTACTTGGGGTAAGGAAGATGGGAAAAGGGTAGTTATAATGATTGAGCAAATATTCAAGTCAATGGCTGGTTGGAGTGTTACATAGCAAGTATGTACGATGTTTTTCATCATGGGAGACAAGGCTTTTCCAAGCAACTCTGCTCCAAGAGCATGGTGGGAACATTGGGCACTGAAATATTTTTTGCGAGGTACAACATTAATATTTTTCCTAATCAAGATATTCCTCCCCCCCCAATAAAAGACTTTCTTTTTGCCTTTAAAAAGCTGAAATTTGAAGTGCATTGAACACCTTTTGGAGCCTGTTATAAATAGACAATCTGGAAATAAAATGGGTATGGCTTAGATGTATTGAGTAACAGCCATTGAAGTATGGAATATGTTTGCAAATTGGCTTCTCTAAGTTCCTGTGCATCCATCTGCCTAAGAAATGGGGAAGAAGACATTTGTAGGATACATCAGAAAAGTAAGAAAGTTGATTTAGCAAAATGATCCAATGTATTTTTTATGAAGTCTATGGAAAAGGGGGTATGGTGGTGTTGTGTGGTGTTTAACTGTAAAGCTTAAATTAAGAAAAACACCTCCAACTTATGATGGGCCCTTGCTGATCCGGTCACAAAGGCATGGTTTAACCTCTGGTTTAACCTCTTCCTTGATGGCCTGAGGTGTTGTGGGTCCACTGGGCTATAAATAATTCACCTTTATGTTGCCAGTCCAGATCCACCTGAGCCACTTCGATCCTTAGCAGCCTGATCCACCAGCTGGTTGTTTTGATGTTGTTCGGTGGCCCAACTCTTGGGTACGTGAGCATCTACGCGATGTACTTTTACAACCAGGTTCTCTACCCAGGCAGCAGTATCTTACCACAGTGTGGCAGCCCAGGTGGGTTTAAGTCCGCGCTGCCAGTTGTTCTGCTTCCACTGCTGCAACCACCCCTGCAGGGCATTTGCCATCATCCATGAGTCAGTATAGAGATAGAGCACTGGCCATTTTTCTTGTTGAGCAATATCTAAAGCCAGCTGGATGGCTTTCACCTCTGCAAACTGACTCGACTCACCTTCTCCTTCAGCAGTTTCTGCGACTTGTTGTATAGGACTCCATACAGCAGCCTTCCATCTCCAATGCTTTCCCACAAGACCCATCAGTCTCTTCAGCATGCCACCTCATCCTGTGGTGATGTTCCGAAATCTTTGCCTTCTGGCCAGTTTGTGATCACTTCCAAGATTCCTGGGTGACTGGGGTTTCCTACTCAAGCCTGTTGTGTGGTCAGTGCGACCCACTTACTCCATGTAGCATGATGGGTAGAGGGGAGACCCTCCCTTTGAACATCCAGCCCAGCACCGGCAGTCAGGTGCGGTGGTGTGTGCTCTCTATATTCTCTCTCTCGAGCAGAGGGATGCTTACGCCTAATGGCTGAGATACTGGTCTGTACAGGTGAGGAGTAGGACATATCCTCTTTGAATTGCTGGAATCCCCAGGACAGTTTTTCCACAGCTGAGACACAGGCCTGTAGGAAGGAAGAGAGACTTTCTTCATATTGCCGGAGTTGGCCAGCCAATTCATCCACCATTTGTTCCTCTCCGTCTTTCCAGGTCATTACTGCCAATGAGTTTGCATACGACGCTGGTGCCTCTGTACAAACTTCCGCCACATGGGTCGGGTGCGTTTGACTTTGTCTGGATCTTTGGGTAACTGCTCGTTGTTCAGGTCATCATAAATCATCTCCAGCATGGCTGATGCCCTCAGGTCCTGGATACCTCTCTGCATGGTGGTCTACTTGCCTGGGTGACGTATAACATCTTCCTTGAAGGGATACCTTTCCTTCACGCCTGACAGGAGTCGTCTCCAGAGGCTGAGGACTTGTGCCCCTTGTCCAATCGCTTTGTCAATGCCCCCTTCCCTAGAAAGGGATCCCAGCAGCTTGGCTTCCCTACCCTCTAATTCCAGGCTACTGGCCCTGTTATCCCAACATTGGAGCAGCCAGGTGATGATGTGCTCGCCTGGACGACGACTGAAATCTTTTTGCATACCTTGCAGCTCACTCAGGGGTAGGGATCAGGTGGTTACCATCTCATTTATGACTTCTGCCTCTTTTTCCTCCTCTTCTCATTATGACCCTGCTTCAGAGTACCCTGCCTTGTCCACTCCTTCCTCTTTCCCCTTCTTAGTAGGAGTTTCTTCCCTTACTAAAAGAGCTGACTTTTGCATCCAATATTTCTTCTTGTGTATAGGGGTGACTGATACCAGCATGGGTTGGTCTCTGGTTCAATAAACAGCACAACAGGGAATGTATACTGCAAGTAAGGTGTTACATAAACAAGCACAACAACCCTGAGAGCAAATAATCAACATTGTGACCAGCAACTATCAAACTAATATAATGAATGTTTGTAACAAATTTGTTCTAAGATGGTCTGGTCAGATTTGTCATTATCTCAACCTGTTGAGCCCCATGTTGGGTGCCAAAAGGACTGTTGTGGTTTAACCCAGCAGGCAGCTAAATACCACACAGCTGTTTGCTCACCCCCCTCCCCGCAGTGCGATGGGGGAGAGAATCGGTGGGGGGGAGTAAGATTTGTGGGTTAAGATAAAGACAGTATAATAGGACAGAAAAGAAAAGGAAAATAATAATAATAATTATGATGGTGAAAGAATATACAAAATAAAATAAGTGGCGCACGTTGCAGTTGCTCACCACCTGCTGACTGATGCCCAGCAGATGTTCCCGAGCAGACGGCCCCCTGGCCAGCTTTCCCTGAGTTTATATGCTGAGCATGACATCATATGGTATGGAATATCCCTTTGGCCAGTTCGGGTCATCTGTCCTGGCTCTGCCCCCTCCCAGCTTCTTGTGCACCTGGCAGAGTATGGGAAGCTGAAAAGTCCTTGACTTAGTGTAAGCATTACTTAGTAACTAAAACGTCAGTGTGTTATCAACATTATTCTCATCCTAAATCCAAAACACAGCACTATACCAGCTACTAAGAAGAAAATTCTCTCTATCCCAGCCGAAACCAGGACAGGTATTGCTCGTATCATCACTGTGCCTACCCAGCATCCTGCTTTCTCTTCCCTTCCCCCCTAAGCATAAAGGAAATAGGAAAACGTTTCAATGAATCTTAGTCGTCTTTACTGAGTGAATGTTTGAAAAGCACCAGTACTTCATAGTGCTCCTGAGAGCTGGGCGAATCAATAATAATAAAATATCTCTTTCAATGGCAATATAACTTTTTAGGCAGTTCTAGATATACTATGTCTTTTTTATCTGTACAGACAGAATAATGGTTCTAAATTAAATGACAAAATACCCTGTATTGTTAAACCTACTCATCATAGATGTTTTGAATCTGATCTTATATTCGCTTTGTTTTTTACCGGGAGCTTGGCCTGGGAAAATATTTAGGTTTGGGCCTTTTTGTGATCATCGGCTAATGACTTCTGAGATTTACCTGAAGGAATAAAGGAGCAGAATTTAGGCCATTGTAACTTGAACTCGGAAATCTAAGCGATTTCTAGAGCTTGGATTCTAATCACAAATTGCATCAATTTATACTAGTGCTTTAGGGCTTAGGAGGGAAGAAATGAAATTTTTACAAGGCAAACATTGTAGGGTGGGGGGAGATGACAGACTCCTGTTACTTGAATGGAGTGAGCGAAGAAAGTACCTATAGAAACTCTACTGTGGTTTTATTGTAAAGCAGATAAGGTGGAAGTGAGAAAAGACACAGAATTTGAAATGCATCTAAAGGGCCTATGTATAGGAGCTTCTTTAGATACCCCAATAGGTATTTAGAGAAATAATGAGCACTCAGCGGTTGCCACTGACAGCACCTAGTAGCTCTCAATCTAAATTAGAAAGTCAGGGTATGTCCTGCTTTGAGAGCTATCTGTGGATTTACTAGCCTAATTTTAGTTGTAACTTAATTTTTAACAGGTTATGTTGAACTAAGAGTTTTACTGTGTGAATTTAGAATTATAAGGCTATTTATTGACTAAGCACAAGCTGCCAGCTGTGAAATGAATGGTCAATTAAAAGGTTTATTTTTATGTTTCTAGTGTAGAACATAACATAAAACAATAGCAGTGATGTGAACGAAACGGAACCTCAAAACAGAGGTGTAGCATGGGCTACTAATAGTTTTTCACAAGCCTATTGCTTTTGGGCTTTGTTCTATCTGTCCTTAGCCTTGCTCCACCTTGCTCGTCAGTTCAAAGCTTTGGTGATTGCTTTCCAAAGTTGCCCCACATAGGAGGACTCTGAAATACTGGTCTCTTTGTGGGATTTAAATAAAATTTTTCATCTTTGGCAGGTTCTTCATAGGATCTTCTAGCATTCTGCAGTCTTCTGTGTCCTTCACAAGCAGAAGTACATTTCTGGCATTAGTACAAAACAAGAAAAATCTCCAAATGATAGGTCTTGGTATATGATATTCCACTAAAATATGTTTTTCCTGAGGCTGGGTCCTAAATTTGTACCTCAGACAGCATTGTGTCCTTTTCTGTTTTAAATTTCCTTTATAGTTTTCGAAGTAGCTCACTCATTAAGGTATGCTTGTAAGGATGTTTGCAAAGCTCTTTCTTAATGGGATGAGATAGGTTGGAGCTTCAACTGGCTACCTCGCACCTCAACAGAGGTCAAAAGACCAGACAGAGCACAAGAAATATGTAGCTGTAGTATATTTTTTTTCCCCTAAATATTTATTGTAATTTTGACTTGGCAAAAATGCATTTTGTGTTAATATAAACGTCTTTGCTTTGGGGAGTATTTTATGTTCTGCTGGAACATAAGCTCTTTTAGTATCTTTATACCACTACAGATAACAGTGCCTATAATGGTTCCATGTGGTCCTTGCTATATACTGGAGAATACTACAGCTTGTGCCTCTTACCTGAATGGAGTGGTATACAACCATCCAAATGAGAATACTATCTATATATAATTATTACACTATTATTTTTCTAAATTTTAAAAAAAAATCCCTAAATAATAAAACCACCTTTGCTAAATGAGAGGAAATAGAGCAAGTTATCCCTTTATTCCCTGACCTGAAGCCAAAGGTTCAACTTTGTGCAGGGCACATCTTCCAATATGTAACAACCAATGCAACCGTAAGGACGGACTGCTCTGTTGCAGTTTCTAGTATAGAAAATTCCATATAGACCCCAAAACACAACACAAGGTCTAGTATATAGTATAAATACTTTTTTGCTTACATTATTTTGGAAATGTTTCTGTCTCCTTTCTACTAACAGCACATATAGTAACTCATTACAGACTGGGGAGTTCCACACTGAACCCACATCATTTTAGCCAACCAACTGAGCTGCTTAATTTAGGAGTAATATTGATAGAGTCTCCTATTAGTGCCAGGAGAAAGAATGAAGCAAATGTGTTTCAGTTCAGAACATTGTCCAGCTCAACTTCAAAACCATTTGGCACCTGATTTGATTTTAATCAAGATTTTAACGTTAGCTTTCCTTCTACTGGAACTATGTCTTATTTTTAATAACAAGATCAGGAATCTTGTCTGAAGTTTTTTCTCTTGACAGCATTGTGTTCTGCTGCTAACACCTGGTGAAGACATTAGTTCAGGAACATCTTCATTAAATGATCTCTGCTTAGAGGAGGTTGAAGGCAACTTCTTAAAGTGCAACTCTCCTTTGAGTCTGAAGACAAGTACAGACTGTGTTCCACGGTATTAGGTTTCTGTTTAGTCACGCGGATTTAACTTAGGGTAATTGTTGAGGCGATTTCTCTGCAAGAAAAATGAATCCATATCAGGTTTGAATATATATCGGGTTTAGCTAATACTTACAAATCACTCATTTTTCCTAAAATTGTACAGTGAAAGTGCATTCCCCATAAGAGAATACAAAATTATTTTTTCAGTATGAGAAATAAGTAGTTAAATTATCTAGATTAAATCCTTTGTCACACGCTTTGGCATAACCATTCAACCTTTCCTTTATCTGTTCTTTCTTTTCTGTAATGGAAATATATCGTTGGTTGTATACAGCTGATTTTATGTATTGTTTATTAAATGTGCAATAGAAATTATGAAAGGAATATAGTGCTAGGGTACATTAAGTTGGAGTCTTCTAAATTCTCTTGAAGTACTAAGTTTTGGTGGAATAAAATGATGTTTTTATTGAGAAGATGAATGATTGCTTTCTGGTTTTTAAATGATAGTTATATAGTACTGAAGACTTATTCATGTTTATGTACCTGTGCACCTTTTGTGTTTATCACAATTTTACTATATAGTGGAATAACTAATAAGCATACGACTTTTCAGCAGGTAATGCCGCATAGTATATTGAAGTTGAATACTTGAGTAGGAAAGATAATTTTATAGTATCTTAAGAAATTATTTTATTCTTTTTTGGCATGTTTTAAGAAACGAATATTGGTTCTGGACATCTGATGTAAGTGAAGGGCTGTGATACGTGAAAAAGGACTACCTCCCCTGGAAGGACTTCTGGACATGCCCAGATTTCCTAGACTCTGTGATTTAAAAGATGCTGTGATACTAATTTCAAATCTTGGTCTTTTAAACTTTACTTAATGAACTTTTCACTGGAGTGTGTTCTTACTGATGTTAAATGAGTTCTAAAAATTTAAGTTGGACTGTTCTGCGTGAGATCTACCAGGAGCCGTAGGTTGGAGTATAGAGGATAGATCTAAGTATCGTCATCTTTCTATTGCCAGAGCATTGCATAGCACAGTCATAAAAGAAAAATCTTTCGGTATGTGCCTATGCAGTATAACCACACTCTCAAAGCTGTACTGTTTAAACACAGACTGAAGACTCTGTCTGTCTTATATATGTATTTAGTGGAACAGAGCAGAGTAAGCGTTCTGATTTCTTTCTGCTCCTCAACTTTACATGCTAAGATAATAAGCAGTGTATTGGGAGGATCAGTTCTCATTCTGAAACCAGGGAAGTGTGGTATGAAAATCAAGATTAAATCTCAAATCTTCTCATTTACAGCATTGTTTCTACTGATACACAATTAGTTTCCAAGGCTTTATTATTTCTTTTAATATTTTAGGAAGTATTAAATAAAGGCGATGTTTGGTGCATTTAATGAAACTTAAGTGATTTCATTCACCTTTTACAGGCCTTTACTTGCAATAAGCAAAATAGTTGCTGCAACACTTAAGGTAGCTGATGGGGGAGCAAATTCTTACTGCTGTTGATAATGGAAGTTTCTGGACACTTATGATGACTTCTATCTTATCATGAGGCAATCAAAGAATATGGCATTTGGGTAATACTTTTAATGGCTTATGAATACAGAAATCTGTGTGTGTTTCTTGTTAGATAAATGAGGGCAAAATTATTTATCATTTGTGTTCCTAAAACTACCCTTGAGATACTTTTTGTATCAGATGCAGATATACAATACTAGCAGTATCAGTAATGAGGCATTAAGAAGAAAAGTAATTTCCCCCTTACTGTGCTATTGCATTATCTTTAATGTTGCACAGAAATTTTTCGAGATGACAGCCAAATACAATTTTAGGGATAAAGATGAATGACTTCCTACAAGCAGGCCTGATTTTTCATTATAGCTTAACAAAATGGTAGGCATGATGACACTGGATATGTGACAACACAGAATTGTGACTAATACATTATGAGAGGCCAAGATACAAGATTTTACGGTGCACAAAATTAACAAAAAATGTAAATGAAAGGTTTTGCAATTAAGGTAAACAGATAAGTAAGTTTGAGGGGGAAGGTGTATTGCCCTTCTTTTCTATTGATTACAAATACTGAGAAAAACATTTGAATGTTGCAAATGTCAGAATTTTTTTTTTCTTAGTGAGTTTCTTCTACTTAGGTAGGTCCTAAATTTGGGGGGGGAGGGGAAGGGAGGAGATATATTAGTTTTGTGTGTTGATTTAGAATTAGAATCGGTTCTACAGAGTTCAAGTTTGAAATACGCCACAACCTGGATATTATTTCTAAATATGAATTGGCTAGCTCTTTTGTTATACATGTGAAAAGACATTGTCAGGCTGTACTACAATGTATTTTGTGACTTTCCTATATATGGTATACCATTTAGGACATTTGATCCCTTAGTATGACATGTAGGACTTGAGTTACAAATGTATTTAAAGTTGGTAATGTGGTGAAAGGAGACTGTGTTGTCCCTGGTATAACAGCATGTCAAGCAAGAATACAAACTACCTCACGTTCCGGTCATATATGTCAGAATATTGCCCTGATCTGCTTAAATGTTACCTTTCTCTACACAGAGCTTTGTCATGTGATTATCTCTGCCCCCCTGTTCACTACTTGCTTTGTTTGATTGTATCTCTGTATTAATGTTCCTTGACTATTTAGAACTGAATTTGCATAGCTGAAAAATAATTTATGTGTGAAACAGTAGATTATGTTCACTGGTTGAACCCTCCAGCCTTTCCAGAAGTGACATTTAATAGACTGTTTTTACTGGATTAAGCAAAGATAAATCATCTCTTGAAAAGTGAGTAGACCCTCAATGAAGCCTTATTTCACGGTCCTTTTAAACTTTTCCTAAGCATGGAAATAAAATGTGATTGCCGTCTTTATTCTGGTACGTCCCATTCATTCAAACAAAACGTTTTAAAATAGTTCATAAACTGCCTTTTGATATGTAGCTTGTCTGTGTGAAGTGGCTAATTATTTCCCCTAATTATATGATTTAATGGTTAAATGTTTCAATATTAATCTCCTGCCATAAAAAGATTTCTTACCCCCGCTCAGGGCGCTCAGTTGACTTTTATGAACTAGAATAAAAAATTCATTCACATGGGATATCAACAGAAGCAGCTGTCACTGACTTCTCATTTTCATCTTTTAATGACTAAGCTGATTTCCTTATCAGACATCATCTTTCATGTGTATAAAATTCTGAAATCTCCAGTTCTTAAGTAGTTCTAGAGTCAAATAAGGTTTTTAGCAGCTATGAACTGTTTGAGGGCTGAGGCAGATAATTAAGGTGTCTTGATTCCAGTTGTCCTGAGAACTTTCGCTGCAGCCCAGCTCTAGTTGGACAAAGCAGAGGAGCTAGATTTTATTTCCTAGCTGTGTGTGGCATATAGTGGATAAAAATTCACTTAAAAAAAGCAACTTCTCCAAGCTTCCATGTCATTAGTTGCAGCACAAAAGCTAAAAGCTGAATGAAAATACAGGCTGCATTTTTCTTTTGGATGAGTTTTTTCTGATTTATCCCTGAGGCACACTGAGGTGACAAAGGGCAAATAGCAAGCGTATGTGGATATCTGGTGCTTAAAAGCTGCTCGTTTATGAATCTTGCATCTTCCTAAGCACTCAGTAAATTAATTGTATAATGAATAAATGTATGTTTCCAGAGAAATGCAGTGAAATGGACTGGATTAGGTTTTTTTTCCTGGGAGTGTTTCTCTGATGGAACCTGCAAGGAATGTTTGCTGAAAGGATTACTCAGAGCTGTCAGGTATGTATATACATACATATATTTGTGTATATACACACAATCTCTCCTTCCCCTGCAGTCTCTCAAATTTGTACATACAATTTTGTGAATATGACAGGAAGTTCATGGCAAACATTTCCAAAAAATAGTAGATGAAAACTGATCCATCACTACAAAAATACTGATTGCCATCTTTTTCTGGAGCCAGAGTTTTCTAATGTGTTGTTTTCTAATATTTCAAACTTTTTTTTATTCCTTAGCATAGGGTTAGTAAACAGGACTAGTGTATTGTTTGAATAATCTCTTAACAACAAGACCGTGCATGAGGATCTCAAAGTACTTAAGTATTCAGCTTGAATAGGTTGGTTGGAAACCAAGTGTCGATCAACTTTCAAACTAAAACCTATTTTTGTAAATCTTTGTCAAGAAATAAGAAACTATGTCATTATAAAAGACTTTACATTTTGGAGGATTTTGAGAGATTTGGTTCTCTTCCCTTATGCATCTCTTCTGTGAAGCCAAGCTTCTAGTTAATGGAGGGCAGCTGCAGATATGACACTCTCTCCTAAGACAGTTACGGGCCTTTTTAATTAGTAAGAGCAACAATTTGAAAATGCTGATGAATTTTCTGTGAGCAGCATTCAGGTTTTGATCTGAGCGTACTTTACAGATGATGCAGCAGAGAACCAATGATAAGGATTTTTCTCTGGTAGGGTTAGCTGCTTTTTGCTCATTCAGAGGTGTCGGGTTTTCCCCTGCACAGGCAGAAGCCTTGCAGCACTGCAAAAGGAGCAGCATTCAAGCCTTATATGATGATAGTGATGATAGATGCCAAAGGCATCAGTAAAAGCAGTTGCGATATAATTTTGTTAAAAATACCTAGTGGTGTATGTAATTTCCAGTGCTAAAACAATTGGGCTTGAGGCAAGGGGATGAGAATGAAGTTATCCGTGTGTCCTAATCTTATATTCTTTCTGGGCTATGGGCTAGTTTTGGACAAAGGCTGGCTGGATGTGTCAGTATAAACTCAGACAGCGAAACTCACATCTCTCTTGACATCACTAACCAAATCATCACTTACTGCATTTCCATAGAATTTGTGAGACACTCAGCTCAATGGTTATCATGCATGGGGTAGCTGTCTCCTCGTTGCTTATGAAGTCACGAATCTATCACTTTCAACTGCTTGACTTCACAAGCTCGTTGGTGCTCCTTTGGTATAAGCAGTTCAGCTCAAGAACTATATAAGCAGCAGTTCAGTGTGTTATTGGTGGATATCAGTGCTGCTTTTCAGTTCTTGGAAGAAACACTAAGTCTAAACAATAAATACTGATGCTCAAGTTCATAATTGTGAAAAATACTTACTTTTTGGCATTCCCTATTAGACTGTTAATTCCTAAACTTTAGTCTTTGTATTTGTGGCATCTGATAATTGCTTGCTTGCAATTATGGTAAGCCATGTGGTTGATCAAAATTTTAAGTGTGTTTGTCATTGACTTGAGTCCATAATACGCTGATTTACAGCAGTGAAATTTCCTCAATACATTGCATCTGTTCTTTAAGTCTCAGTGTTGACAAGCAGCCACCTATATTCCTAGGCTGTTGGAAGCAAATTTCTAGTTCTCTAGAGAGAAATGAAATTAATTAATAATAGTTTTTGAAGAGGGGAGATCTAGGAGGAATTCTGAATTTTGAAGTCTGGCTTTACAGAGATTTTTCTGTAATCAGAGTGACATTAAGAGGGAAAAAAAAAGCTGAGGGCTAGGGATGGCACATCCTTTATGAATATTTAATAACTTCTAATAATCCTCAGGGAAAAGTCTTTTCTATTCTGCCATCTTTTACTTGCCATTTGTCTTTATTTTCAGTGCTTTAAACTCCTCCTTTTACTAGTAATCTGTTGAGATTGGAAGTCTTTGCTATGCACTCTTATGGAATAAATGCTCACTCCATTCATCCATCCATCTTTCTGTAAGATACAGAAGTCTCCTGTAGCTTCGTTCCTTCCGACATCTCCCCTTCATACAAGAAAAGAGATGGATTCTTCACTGGAAATTCTGGTTTGATACTGGAAACCAACCTAGAGGAAGTTGGTACTGCCCATCTTTCTTTTTAGAGTCATATGAAATTGTATGCAGTTGTTATTGCGTGGAACTGCATTGATTTCCAGGATCCAAATCTCACGTATGCAAAGACTGCATTTCTCTCCATGAATCAAATACTAATTATATTAAGTAACAAAATTATTAAGGCTAAGCTTACAGAAGTACATTGATAGCTTAAGTTAGACTGCAATAGCAGAAGTAGCTTAAGAAGAGATTAAAAGAAGTGTTTAAACTTCTGTAAACTGTTTTAGCTTTCACTTCCTGTATTTTGCTTGTTACCCAACTTGTCTGTCTTTTAATTCATCATAATCATTTTCATATATATATATAGGCCCTTAAAAATAATTGGTTCCTACGCATTTTCATTGTTGTCCTAATAACTGAATTGCAGTAGAGAATATTTTTGTGCATGTTATTGGAAGCTGTTTGAAAGAAATAGTGTAATTGAATATAGCAAATGTGGCCAAAGTTATTGTATAGATATATTTGATAGTTCCTAGCTCTAAAGACACTGTGTGAAAGCTACAGTCTTTAGCAGCATCTTTTTTATTGTTCTTGATGGGTTATGTCTCCATAACTGACAAACCCAAAGTTCATTGATCCTTGGAATGGAGCAGCAAATAGAACAGCTGTTAGATTTCACATTTAAGTTGTTTCAAAAGGAAGTAGCTTATTTATAATGCAATTATTTGAAGCTTTCTTCTCTGGCAGGGTGGAAGAGAACTATCATGTTGTTAGAGCACTGCAGAAATCTTTGTTCACAGGATCCTGCCTATTTGACTGTCCTGTGCTGAACTGCAACATGGGTGGGGAAAGAAAAGCACATAGCTATATATGTAGCCTTGTGGTTTATGACATCCATGTTTCAGTGCCATCAAAGAGCTACTGTATACTGCTGCTGGGTTGGTTAAAAAATTAACTAGTTACTCATTGTTTATTAATGTTTTGCATATCTAAGATAATAACAGTTCATTATTATTCAGCAGATAAAATAACTAGTCCCACTTTTCTCTCCCATATGAATTCTGTGTAATTTTCAAATACAAAAATACAGTTTGTTGCCACGTATGATCGATCGTTCGGGCTCTTTTGCAAAGCAGTGTTTCAGTACCTTTTAAGCTTTAATTACATACTACCTTTCCATCTTTCAAATAGTGTTTAACATGGTATCTTCTAGAGAATATTTTTATGTGGAGACAACTAGGGTTCCTGAACACAGCTTAATTACAGGTTTAAAGCAAAAGTTCTCAAACTGTGCTGAATAGCACTGCAAATCAAGTTTTAGGTGGTGGTACTAGCAGCTTCTGGGTGTTAACAGACACAGGGAAAAGATCATTTGCTTGGGAGTCCTTGGTTACTTGCATTTTTGGTACACATGGCTTTTTTAATTATCCCTCAGGCTTTAAGTGATACATTTGGCCTACTATGCAAACAGTTCAGCTTTCCTTTCACTCTAAGGCCCTCAAAAATTAGTATTTGACATTTGCAATGGAAACTGCATATGGTTTAGTTAATGAATTTTTTAAAATAATTCCTGTTTTGAAGTGATTTTTATTGTACTTTGCTAAAATTTCTGCTGAATCTTCGTTTAAATTATTTCAGATATTGAAATGAACTTTAGCTTTCAAATAGCAGTTTGTTGGAAACATTAGTGGTTGGGCAAGTATGTGAAAAGAACTCATAGCCCAATAGAAAGGTTACTGCTTTCCATTTCCAATTAGAAAAAATGGTTAACGGTTTTGTGGTTGGGAAGGTTCCTAATTGGCTACGTTTCAATGTTCTGTCTTGTCTAATGAGTCAGGTCCCTCTTGCAGAGAATCTCTCTTACACTTTGAAGGTTCCATGCAGACTAGTCAGGCTATTTAAAAAAAAAACCCCAAACCAAAACAAAAACCCAAAACAAAAAACCAAAAACGCAACCCAAAACCCAAAAAAACTCCAACAGCTTATATTATCAGTAATATGTAACAGAGCTAGTGCTGTGCTCAGTATATTAGTTCGGTACTTTTAACAATACTGTGGCTTTTTTACTGCACTTCAGGAAATATTAAAGCTAATGTAATACATTGCCTGTAAATGCTTGTGCAATACAGGAGGATATTAAAAAATAACTCACTGACTTTACTGCTGCTTTTAAACATTGAAGCTTGTCAAACTGTCATACAGCCTCTAGATCCCTCATACACTCACTTCTTGTGCTTTATAGTAGTGGTTTAGGCTTCACCCTGCAATCTGTTGCACTTTAGCAGCACCTCTGTGGTCATTCAACACAGCACCTATTATACATAGCTATCATCCTTTGGCACTCGTCTAATTAAACAAAGACTGCAATTGTGCTGATGGAGTTTGCAAAATCAAAATCTTAGTAATTTGGTTCCCTGCCTATCCTTAGTGGAATCAGCAATGTTGCAGTAGGGAATGTTTGAATAAAAAGACAATATTGATAGTTATCTCTAAATTAGGCCTGTTTGCAGGTTTTTACTCAGAGCTGGCTCATGGCGGCTTAGCAGTATTTATAGACTAAAAATGTCCTTGTAATAAACATCTTAAAATAATAATTAAAAAAAAATCCTTTACAGACCTCTAAGCAGTATCTGTGTTCCACACAGTAATAATGGTGGTTGCCTTTCTGTGAAGTAGAAAGATGGATAAACCAAGACTTTGAAATAATAAATGGTTAATTTGCATTTACTTTATTTAACCTCTCCATTGCACATAGATATTTCTTGCATATTTTTGCCAGTACCGTGCCATATTGTTTAGTGAACATTGTTTTCATTTCATGGAAGTTCTGGTGGCTGTATTGTTTAGTATATTGGCATGGTCCTAACAAAGCATGGTAAGAATTAGCAAACATAAGACACAAGAAAAAAAATACTTTGACACTGACGACACTTTGGTTTTAATTTTTTGTTAATAACGCATTTAGGTATTCAACTAATGCTGTATATTTTTATGAAGTAGTCCTGTTGTTGTAGCATTAGAAATGGGATACTGTTTGGTCGTGAATTAATACACAAGTAGAAGGAGATATTTGAGAACTAAGCTTTCAGCTTAGTGAAGGGGAAGCCGGGAACGCTCTACTGCTTCTGCCGGTCTTCCCCTTTAGGTAGGTCTCTATACTGGAAACAGTTGCACTTGGTCAGCCCATTTGAATTCAGTTAAACATCTTAGGTGGGAGATCCATCCTATCTTTAGACATTCCGAATATGAATGTGAGGATGTGAGCTAATCATCTCATACTCCTCTTCTGGTCAATGAAGAGAAATAGGTATTTCCTGAGGGTTGTGTATTTGACCAAAATGGGATGAATCACAGCCCTAACAGGGTGTTTCCTCCTGTCAGACTATTTTGAATAGCTAAAAAGATCCTTAGGTGTTGTCAGCTTCCTTCTGAAATGCTCGAGTGGGTCTTTAGAAGTACTTGTTTCTCTTCGGTATATAAGGAACTTCTACACATGTTTTCACACCAAATCTAGCCTGACTTAGGACTGTTGCTGAAATATGTAGTCCTAACCCTGCGCTTGGTCTTCCCCCCAATCCGTAGTGACTCAACAGTTTCAGAGTCAGATCATTTCACTGATGAAGCCCACACCCCTTCAAAAACCAGAAAGTTTTCTGTCGGATCATCTGAGTAATTCAACTTGCCCTGCAGCCACCTGATCTTTAGATTGGATGGCATGCAGGGAGTAGGACAATCCCCAGCTGCAGGTAGGTGAGGCTGTGTAGGGGAGCGGAACTGTCCTGTTCAGCAAACAGATGTAGCTGGATGAGGTGATCATGGGAAAATGTATCCTTAGGCTCCTGACTTCGGTCCTTAGTATTGCACCCAAAGTACATATGCAACAGATAGTAGGCTCACTGAATCTGTTTAATATGCAAGTGCTATCTTTCGTATGCTGTAAGTAAGAGATTGAGTGGGTGAGCACCAGAAGGGAAGGTTCCTTTCACCTTATCTTGGCTCTTGTGTTCTGGGTTTGAAGCATCTGTACGTGTCTGGGGAGGTGGAATGCACAGGCTGAAAGGAAGCTTGCAACTTGACTGGCAGATACCCGAAAAAAGCAAGGAGCCTGTGTGCAGTTGAGAGTTAGACCAAAATTCAAGGCTTGGGAAATGGAAAGGGTCCTTTCTAGGAACCAGAACTGTTGGGGCAGGAAGGTGAAGTTGGAGAGAGAACAGTGGAGGGGTTTGCCTCAACTCGGGCTCTGCAGTTTGTGGGTTTTGAAAGAAAAACGGGAAGAGCTACACTGGAACCACACATTGCATTAAATGTGGTCTTTTGTTCAGCTCTGCCTTCCCCTGGAGCGTGGGGGCTTTTTTCTAGTTTGCTGCTCTTCTGGTCTTACTGAAGTGTTGTACCAGTGTGGGGTTTCAGAGGCTTTTGGAGTGCTTTTTTTCAATACAGGGCTACTTTTAAACTGAAGTTTGTGTTGGTTTGTGGTCACATTCCATCTCCTAGAAAAGGAGGCCTGGATGGGGTTAGTTCTTGGCCTCTAGCGTGTTGCACCAAGTGTCCAAAATACCCACAGGTTTTTATCTTTCTTGAGAGCAGTAATTAGAGTAACTGTTTTCCCCGTTGTATTTTTGTTAAAAGTATCTGAACTTTTTGTTAAAAACATTAAGAAAAATACCTGAAATCTTACTGTGCTTGATGTACAATTCTATAGTTTCCAGCACTGCAGAATTTACAACTCATTTTATACTTTGCTCTTCTTTAGAACATATTGTTGAGCTGTGCAAAGCGTGTCATCCATATTAGGTAACAAGCTTTGCAACAGCTTTGTAAGGTTATATGTAAGGATAATTTCATTCACTGTTTCATTAAGCTGAGGTCAGCCTATTACCATTTAAAATACCTGTCCTAAAGATTAACTCTCATTGGCAAATTCAGGATGCTGTTATTACAGGTTTTGAAGATACTAGCCCTTCTGTCAACTCCAAACAGCTGGGAGTCTCTGATCTTGGCGCTGAATTTGGGTTTGTATCTATCACATTTTTCCAGTTCTTGTGAGGACAAATGAGTGTCTTATTACTGAAAAGAGCAACTTGACACCTGGCTCCATTTATATGACAAATCTGGCCACCTGAGTCTTATACATGTGATTTCTTGAGGGCACTGAACAGCAGCATCATTCAAAGTCACCCACAGCTGATGTTTCTATTCTTCCATATAATAGAACTCTCAGCTGGAAGCCTTGTAAGTTCGGGAAGAGGTTTAACTGGAATAGTTAAAACTAGGTATAGATGGCAGCAAGCACTTCCATCATCCTAGAAAGCCCAACAGATTATTTTTCTCTGAGCAGTAAATGAATTAAGTATACATCTGAAAGTTGGCAGGATCTGTCAACAGCAAAAAACCTGAAAAGGCCTCTATTGACTTTTCACAATTTTGTTAGCAGGTATTTGAATTAGATACCAAGTTTTACAAGTGAAAATTAAAGTCTCTTGCATATGTTGCTCCTTGACTATCTCTTTGGTCTCTTCAAGAAATCATCTTTGATAGTGAGAATAATTTGGTCTCTATTCTCATTCAGAAGTTTGGTTTCTGATCAGTAAACCAGCTTTGTCAATAGTTTTATGATGCCGTACCTATTGGTTAGGAGAGCTGTAGAAAAACTCAATATGGGTATTTTTGGACAAAAGTAAAATACTCGCAAAAGAATTTCCATTGGAGTATATTTGTTTGTTTCTTTCTTACCAGAGTTTAAAACCAAAATATATTTCAGCTTTTTAAATCAAAACATGGACTAAATTTTAGAAAGTATGGAGGAGAATGTCTGTGGAATAGGCTGTTCTGAAACTTATTCATGTAGAATTAAAGAATAATGTAGTTTGAAAAGCGCCTATAGATGTCATCTAGTCTAGCTCCCCACTCAGATTTCCTGTATTTATGAAATGTAAACTATTGTACAGCTTGTACAGATCTGAACTGGTTTCCTATATGTGAGAGTTTGATTACTAATTTCTAGAGTCAATTTATTCTTATTATGTCTTATTATGTCCAGATCATCCTTCTTATCCTCCATGTCTCCAGCTAATATCTCCTTCCTCAGTGACAGTGGGTGATACAACCATCTTGGCTGTTGTTCCAGCTCCCAGCCTGTCTCCTGGCTTTCAGACTTGCTCTCTTCTGTTCTTTTTTTGGAAGCAAACTCTGGGTTTGAACAGTGTTTAGGATAGGGAACTGTCTTGACTTACACTATGGTTTTTCTGTGCTACAGTAATGCAAATAAGGCATAGATTGTTTGCAGAGGTTAGCTTGGTCATGAATCAATTATCTGCAAATAGACTGTTCCTGAAAACTTACCGTTAAGATGCATGTACTCCTATGGCTGGTCTTTGTAACAAAGAGCTGGGTTTATGTAACAAATGTGTGGTCTCCCTTTTGGCTTCTACTTCCCTGGCAGATTGATTATGCAATTAGAAGCTCACTGATAATCATATAAAATCACACAGATAATCCCAGTTGAGGGATTTGTTCTTCTTCTGTGGAAATAACCAATGACCTCTCAAATATCAATACCACAGCTGGTTTTATCTGCAGACAACTTAAAGGCTTGGCTCCATGTCTACAAGGAACACCACGGGGAATTTCCATCTAACAATTTGGCATCAAAAACACCGATGTGAAACCCCAGATGGTTCCCAAGCTGGTTGTTCCAGTGACAAAAGCAACCAAGGTTGCTTTATTTTTCCCCCTTTCAACTACCATGGGGTTTTAAAATACAAACCATTTACGTTCGCTGTAAGCTCAGAGAGCCTAGAAGAAGAAAAAACTCGCAAACCTTTCCCCCTCACCCCCACCCACCCCCAAATAAAATGTTTGGTTGCTTTCTTAATTCATATTTATAGCCCTAAGGAAATGGGGAGGTGTATGTGTGAAATTTCTAAGTGATTTCAAGCATGAAATGTGAAATAATTGAGAACTTGAAACATTTTTTTCATCTTTTCTAGTGAAAAGATCCATTTCATTAGAGAGCTAATTGGGTATTTTCTGTCAATATAATTTTTGTTTAAAAAATACAGACTTGGGGGGAAAAAAAGCCCAATAAATTTTGTCAAAAATCTACTGGTTTGACACAAATGAAACAATAGTTTACCACGTCTAGGATAGATTGTAGCCAGAGGGAGAAAGAAATGCCAGCATGCTCAGTACTGCTGATATTAAGTACTGGTGTTAACTTTGACTGATTGAGGCTAAAAAGGAACACAAACCTGGTGTTACTTATTCTGGAATAAGCTTTTTTCCAGTATGTTACTCATGGTTTACTTTTTATTTTTAAATACAAATATGTATTAGTATAGGGATTCAGTCCTCAATCTGTTTCATAGATTCATGCCTTTTCCATTGGAAACCTGGAAAAGGAAGTGAAAAGTGAGCTGTGGAAGTCTGTTATATTTAAAAGAAAAAGGGTTGGCTGTACCTTAGTGAGGAAAGGGAATCCTCTAAAAATGTCACGGTTTTTGGGAGGAGATTCAGAGATTCACTTTGGGCAGATTTCAGATATATTCTACAAGTAGGTAGTAACTGAGGAGTAATTCAGGAAATATTTCAGGAAACAAGGAAGGTACATAAATCCCAAGTGGAAGACACTGCTGGCAGAGGTAACTTTAGGTCTCTTAATTAAAAAAGACATTTAGTGTGAAATGTTGATGATCAGGTCTAACTAAATATAACAAACTAATAGTAGTAATAGAATGTGAAGTTATGAATTGGCTGTATCTAGACTGAGCGGGGGGGTGGCGCACACAGTTATTTTGCCTAGTGCTGGCACAGGTTGCTAAGCCCCGCGTGACGCTCTCAGCCACCGACGGACCCGCCAGCTTAGCTGTGAAGACAGTCTGTCTGTATGTGCACACTAGGTAGCAGCCCAGCTGTGCTGCCTCAAGCTCTACTGCTGGCTCAGTCCTGGCTTCATAGGTACGTTTCTACCTGGAATATACACTGACCACCTGTCATGTTGGAACTGAGATCTTTTGTGTCTAAATAATTGTTTTTCAAGTTTTATGACTAAGCTACGCATAACCTCTTGTTACGTAATGATGCAACAAGAAATGGTTCAGTAAGTAAAAATATCTGTGATAGGGTGGAGGGACTGTGAAAGATGAAAACATTGACAGAGATGGATGAGTAAAACAAATAAAATACAGGCCTGAACCAGCATCGTTAGTTTTTTCTTTCCACAAGGGAAAAAAATCCAGGAAGCATCATAAACTCTTCTGGCTAAAGGGCCCTGTCTTTAGTGTGAGTAGCACAACATTCACAATTTAAATAAAGGTGAAAAAGTTAGAGAGGCTCACATTGGTCTCCCTGAACACTTTATCACTTGAGATTGTTGTGTTTATAACTTAAAGTAAAACAAAAATATTTAAGAAACCCCAGCAACTTAAAATGGATGTTGACTGTTCTGTACTCCCAATTAAAATACAAAGAATACCCCTGAAAACAAAATGATGCTTTGAAAAAAACACTTATTGTACAGGAAAATGCTCGTATTTCAGTATTGCTGTGTGTGTAAATGTGGATTAAGCAATCATTTTGCCCTTTTTAATCAGGGAGGAGATGAAGGCAGAGGTTCTTTAGGATTTTTGAATAAGTATTTGGAATGGTATGCGTGGTCCCATTTGACAATGGACTTGTCAATATTGTACTTAAAGACTCCCCAGACAAAGCAGTATTGTATTTTTCATTGATAATTTTAAATCAACAAGACAACATAGTAAATAAAATAGGAAAATTAGTTCTGAATTTAATTTTAATTCTTAAAAACTGAATTGTATTAGTCATCTATTTTCCAATTACGTGTATTTGTCTACATCACTTAGACCTAGCCTGTGGGCACTGCAGCACTCAGCCTTCAGGCTCATGGCTTCCACAGCCCTGAGTCAGGTGGCTTCCTGCAACATGCAGAGGGGGAGGTGAGGCCTCAGTGGTTTGAGTAGACTGAGTGTTTTAGAAATAATTGACTTTTTTTTCCTCAGCAAAATGGCATCCTCATTTAAATTATCAGGAACTTACTACAGTTATATAAAGTATTCAGGTTAGGCGTTGTGTCTAAATATGGCTAAGATTCTTGATGCTTTGGAAATGGTTGTGGTAGAAGTATTTGAAATGTGCCTTTTTTTTTTTTCTTCTTCTTTTCTTTCTTTCTTCTTCCCATAAAACTTATTATGTATTGTGACCTTCCAAAAAATACCTTCAAAACTATGGCAGAATCTTCAGACTTTAAGCAGAAACCTTGATGGCAGGTGGTGGTGGGATTTTTCTTCTTTGTCCTTCAGGCCAAAGCAAGCAAGTTGTGATGCATGAAAAATTCCTGTCTGTGTCAAGTCATTGCATCCCTGTGCAATACCATTGTGCCTTTATGTTCCGACAGACTGTCATCATGTATCATCATAATATATTAGGTTATGTTATCAGCATAATATGTAGGAGGCTCTTCCTGTACTTTTTCAGGACAGACCCATAAGAGTAATGAAATATATCTAAATGCAGGAGGTTTCCAATCTATAATAATCAGCCCAAGTTATTTTTTCTGAATTTCATATGCAGGTACACTATTGCATTTAAAGACTAATGTTGGATGCCTGCATATAACTGGATGAGGAAATAAACTTGTGACATATATACTCATTATGTTCAGACATTTATTTTATTTTTGAAAATTGATCAGTGGCGTGGTTTAACCCCAGCCAAAACTAAGCACCACACAGCCACTCGCTCACTCCCCCACAGTGGGATGGGGGAAAGAATTGGAAAAGTGAGAAAACTTGTGGGTTGAGATAAAGACAGTTTAATAGGTAAAGGAAAAGCCGCACATGCAAGCAAAGCAAAACAAGGAATTCATTCACCACTTCCCATCAGCAGGCAGGTGTTCAGCCAGCTCCAGGACAGCAGGGCTCCATCACACTTAACGGTTACTTGGGAAGACAAACGCCATCACTCCAAATGTCCCCCCCTTCCTTCTTCTTCCCCCAGCTTTATATGCTGAGCATGATGTCATA
>NW_009197002.1:13813-44746 GCF_000690835.1 Fulmarus glacialis | reverse complement strand
ATCAGGAACAAAAACATCCCTGTGTTATCAACACTGCTTTCAGCACACATAGCCCATACTAGCTGCTATGAAGAAAATGAACTCTATCCCAGGCAAAACCAGCCCAATCAGATATCAACTTTTCATAGTGGAAAGTTTCCAGGAGGTATTGCTTGTAAAGGTAGAATCACATTCAACATTTCTGTAAAAGTATAATCTTATGAAATATAGAGGCTTAGTGCATGTGACTATAACTGATATAATAGAACCAGAATTCAGTTACACCCACTGAAAATTGTAGTCTAAGATGGTATAAAGTGTTCACTTTTGCACTTCAAAACCTGATGACGCTACTCAAATTTATTTTTCTTTTTCTATTACCCAGCACCCAGAATAAGGTGCTCTTGAAGTAAGTGAAATCAATTAGTTAAAACGCATCTACATTTAGATACTGATTTGCAAAATTTTGTCAATTTTTCTTGTTTCTTATATACATAATATGGACAATAGTAAAATAGACCTGAGTGGACTCTGCAAGTTTTTAATAAAGATCTCAAATGAAACACCTTGAATAATCAGGAAGAACTGTTGTCTATGACTTTTGGTTTGGGGGCACATTAAAATCCCAGTCTATTTGACTGCAACCATCAGTGTCAATAAACACTTAAGAATCAATCCAGATCATATTTCTTCGTTGCTAGTAAAGCAGCAAAACCATGATGTTCTGTTTTAGTGAAAACCCTGCATAAAATCTCTGTAACTTACGGATAATGCAATAGTCTATCAGCAGAGTTTTTTGAAAGAAAACCTAGTTACAGTTTACCCCTTGTTTGTGCTGAAGTGCGTGTCCGCACTTTGTTCTAGGTTTGTGAGCATCAGGTGCATTTGGACAGAAAGAGGGCATTCTAATCTATATAGAGAGTGTGTGGGAGTGAAAGGAGAAAGAAAATAAGAAAGGGGTCAGGTTAATGTATTTAATGCATAATGCTAATCTCTTTGATATAAAAAGATAACATGCAGATTGAATTCCCTTCTATTTGCATCTTCTTTCAAAGAACAGATGTGGATTCTGACTCTTGCCACCGCATTTTATTATTCTTCAAGTAGGAGAGACAAGAGATGATACTCATTTTTCTGAAGAGACCAGGGAGATAGAGTGGCTAGCTTGGTGTTATTTGCTGATTCTTGTACCATGATATATCGGTGTTACAAGTAGAATATCTTTGCTAATGAATTAGCTACTCCATTCTGGTCCTTTGTCTCTTCTGCAGCTTTTGTAGGGATCAGAAGAACCTCTTTTTCTTGCTACTCTGGAAATTGTCTTTTCTTACTGGTGGCATATACATATAGCCTCACAGTTTTGAAGTAAGTGTGCTGTGGTAGCCAGCAAGCAGCCCTGACTGCTAAACAGTGGAGTAAGATTTCAAAGAACCACTCCTCGGCTAATGGAGTTTCCTGCAGAGCCAGTCAGCCTTCATTGCCTTGTCGGCTCTGCTGGAAAGCTTCAGCCCTTCCACATTCCGGCGGATTGAAACTTTGGGGCCAGCCAGTCTTTAATAGCAGGGTCAGTTTGGCACTACTGACCCTGTTCCTAGGGAAGCACAAACAGCGTGAGTGGTTCTATAACAGCGTTTTGTAATGCTAGTTAGAGTTTAAATATGAGAAGGAGAGACATTGTTCATGAGAAGATAGGAAGAAAATGATAAGCAGGTCAGGAAGAAGTCAAAGTTTTAAAGATTTATATTTTTGCTTCCAAAACAGAAGCCTGCTTTCATGTAAGCCTTTTGAAATAGAATTAAGAAATCTCACAGGACATTTAAATTCTATTCAGTTGGATAATTGGTACGATTTTTCTTCTATAAACTTATAAATGCAAGTAATTAAATTTGAGATCTTAACAAGAAGAAAAAAAAATGTTTCTCTATTTGATGGCACAAATGCTATCACCCTCTCAGCCCACCCAAACACTCTAGACGCTGTAGAATTTTATGAAAAAAGCCCACCCAAACGTATGGACACCATGTAACGGCACAAAAAATTTTGACCTCAGAAAGAATGCTAATTAATAACATGTTAACTTTACAGATACAACTAAAAATCACACTTTGGATCACACTGTTGCCAGTCTGAAGTGTTAAAAATCATTACTGGCTTGAAGTGATGAAGGTTTTCTTTTTTAAACTAGCATCTGTTTTATTTGCTGTCTCTATGTAGGCATTTTAGAGTTCGCTCAAGTTTTACTTTCTAGCCTTGTGGAATGGAAATTTCACTTTAGTGTCTATGCTAATTCAGTATTGATCACATGAATATGAGGATCAGAAATCTTAAAAATCTGAAGTACTGTGCAATTGCTTGGTTATTGGCAATGCTGAGATAACTGAAAGTAAAGAATTTAGCATAAACAAGAACGGAGAGAAAACCTCAAATGCGCGTGTCACTCTTTTGAGAAATATGTTGTAGTATTTCTGTAGTGATACATCATGGGCTGCTAATCTCTGTATTGTAGTGCCTTGCAAACAAGGTATTGTTTTTCATATAATGGAATATTAGCATCTGAACTCAGTTTTACTGTTTGATTCTATGTAGCTTCATGCTACAGTTACTAAAGGGTGTTAAACTTGGGATAGTGAGAAAATATGCTTGTGAAAATTCAATGTAAATTAATTTTTTCCAGTATTCCTCTAATGAATAAATACTGCACAGAAAACACAAATATAAGTTTCCAGACATGACCTTATTTTTGTTTGTTTAACCCTGGAAAAGAACCATTATTGCATCTGCGGAGACAACCAACAGTGGGACCCAGCCCGTTATGCTGGTGCTTTGTTATTTTAAGTGTGCTAAGAGGCATAGTTACTGTAGATTCAAATCTATTTTGTGAGGTTAATCTTTTAATGATAAATCTTGTGGAAATGATCCTATCCCCTGTTGAAAGTTTTAGTATCTTAGTGACATTTACATGCTTAAACAAACATACTCGTTATTTCTTTAGATTTCCTGTGTTGTTGAATGCTGATTTGAGTAAACTTTTTTATAACAAGCTATTTACTTATCTTTGTAACCACTTGCTATTTCTTTCATATGTGGCAAGAATACTTTTCAGTGTAGTGTATTGACATTTCTTCACAGTCCAAAAGAATTGCTTTGAGAGGCATCTTTCAGAAAATTCTTAAGCAAATGAAAAGATTGAGCACAAGCAAAGAAATGTATTAAGCTCCTTATTTTAATCCGTCCTAAATCATTTAAATGTATCTGTATTTGCATGTGAAAGCTGCTCTATTATCATTCCAGAAGAATTGTTGATATAAATAATGCCAGTCACTGTCTAACTTCTATTTCCTTTTTAGCTGGAGAAGCCTCTCTGGAGAAACACCAATTCCTATTTAATTGCCTTAGAATTTTACAGATGGAGATGAACACATTAATGAACCATGCATTGCTGTGAACTGATAGGATTGCTGAAATGCCATATAATCTAAAATTGGTATCTTAGAAAACAAAAGATAAAGTCTACTGTTTTCAAGAGCAGTGGCTATATATATATAAATAAGGAACTTCCTTGTTTGTGCTGAAAACCTTTGTTTGTTGGAGAATAGTGATGACACTTCTGTGCTATTTTGTTTACATGTGTGGTTATGTACCGTAATACAGCTTTTGCCAATTACAGGCTGCAACGATGGGAAAGCCAGTTTTGTTTTC
Organism: Fulmarus glacialis; assembly: GCF_000690835.1. Lineage (NCBI taxonomy): Eukaryota > Metazoa > Chordata > Aves > Procellariiformes > Procellariidae > Fulmarus > Fulmarus glacialis. Next base: position 41,068 of record NW_009197002.1, on the reverse strand, counting down.
AGATGTGTTAAAGAGGTAGTGGGACAGCCTTGCACAGAGAGATTAAGAGCTGTGGGTTTGCCACATTGAGCAAAGGGGGGCATCCAAATGTTCTCAAGCAGATACCGAGGAGATGCAGTGAAACCTCAGTTTGGACAGAAGGATGGGAGGCTGCCAATGGACAGAGATTCATGAGTTGTTCCAAGAGGTGCTGCAGCTGAATGAGTGTTTAGAGATAAAGAGAGGAGAAAGGGTAGGGCAAGGGTAGTACCTGGCTGGAAGAGGAATGAGAAACCATCTTCAAAGAACAATTTAAAGAGGGAAAAATTCAGAAGCCTGAGAGTATCCCAGTTTTACAGTATCCTATTCCCAAATATGGGAAATTGAGAGAATCCCATCTAAATAGATCTTGTTTTAAATCTCCATATACAATGTGCAGACCAGAAAATTAGAATCTCCTGCCTAATAGTTGTATAACTGCCTCTGTCAGATGTACAGAAGTGCTCTTACTTATTTTGTAATGTTAGAACTTGCCAAAAATTGTCAATGAGGAAGAACTGCTTCTAGTTACTCATCTTCTTTTCTGTAATCCATTTTGATTTCTTGATTTGCACGTGTAAGCAAAAATTTAACTCACCAACTCAGAGTTAGATGGAATTCTAGATTTAGTGGCTTTTCTTTTTTCAGGAAAGTGTCAGGGAGAGGACAAGGATTTGCAGCTAATGACAAAGTAGAACTAGGCCTTTAGTCAGCATACTCTCTTCACAGACACTTATGCCTTGAACACATTTCAGACTTCTATGCTGATGCCCTTAAGTACATCACAGAGGAGGAAATCAATTGGGCTTTCAGTTTTGAGGAATCTCCTAGATGGAAATCTGTTGTGGTTTAACCCCAGCCAGCAACTAAGCACCACACTCTCGCTCGCTCACTCTCCCCTGGTGGGATGGGGGAGAGGATCAGAAGGATAAAAGTGAGAAAACTCATGGGTTGAGATAAAGACAGTTTAATAGGTAAAGGAAAAGCCACGCACGCGAGCAAAGCAAAACAAGGAATTCATTCACCACTTCCCATCGGCAGGCAGGTGTTCAGCCAGCTCCAGGACAGCAGGGCTCCATCACACTTAACGGTTACTTGGGAAGGCAAACACCATCACTCCGAATGTCCCCCCCTTCCTTCTTCTTCCCCCAGCTTTATATATGCTGAGCATGCTGGCATACGGCATGGAATATCCTTTTGGCCACTTTGAGTCAGCTGTCCTGGCTATGCTTCCTCCCAGCTTCTTGTGCACCTCCTCGCTTGCAGAGTATGGGAAGCTGAAAAGTCCTTGACTTGGTATAAACACTGCTTAGCAACATATTATCAACACTTTTTTCAGCACAAATCCAAACCATAGCCTGTACTAGCTACTATGAAGAAAATGAACTCTATCCGTGCCAAAACCATCACCCCAGATGACCAGGTTGCCACTTCAAAAGCTGGCATCTCCACAGCAGAGAAATCCATCAAAGGCCTACCAGTGAGAGGGGCAGCTGTACAAGTGCAGGCTGCTCTACTGCGGACTCTACATCTGACCTAATATGTTTAAAAAGAGAGAGGAAGGTCAAGAGGAAGAACGGAACTCTCTAAAATCATTGTCCCAGAGCAGCTGTCCAAAATAGCATTCCTCCACCTTCCTGAAAAATTTTTTTTTTTTTTTTTTGTGAGCTTTGTGCTGAACGTAAATAAGGGGATCCTTGGGTAAAGTTACTCATCTTTTCCCTTTTCTAACGGATGTGGAGAAGTCCTAGAATAAAAGTCCAAAATTGCTCCAAAAACCTTCTGCACTCAAACTGAAACCTAGCACGTAGCAAGTGACAAAAAAGCATCAAATAAGATGTAAAATGAAAAAAATTCCCTGTTTTAATTGCATTAAATGATTATGTAAGGAAAACACAGGATAAGAGGATCATCCTTGGTCCAGGAAGAAATTAGGGAGTGTCTTAAATGCCTCACTAGTGTGTCTTTGTGTCTGCTGCCGCCTTGAATTGGTGGATAGAGAAGCTTAGTTAATTGACTTTTGCAGCTTACTAAAACTGCAATTACTATTTGATTGTTCCTATCTGTTCTACATACGGGTGTAGCCAAGGTAAAGTTTCCCTGTCCCAATGTGTGAGACGTCTTCAGGTCACATTATAGCAGAGAGTCTGCAGTACAAGGAACTGCCTTTTGATAGAACTCCATTTTGGTTGCAAATGTTGAGAGAGTATTAACATAATGACTTGGCAAAAAAACCCAAACAAAAACAATTCTTAAACTACTGCAAAGCAGTTGTTACAATAGTTCCCCATGGAACATTATTATGAATCCTGTTTTTCATTCTTTCTTTCAGGCTCACTTATATTCAATGAGAGAAGAGAAATTCAGCCGATCACACCCAAGAAAAAGGTAGGGGGGTTTTATTATTTGTGTGGGGTTTTGGTTTTGGTGTGGGGTTTTTTTGGGGTTTTTGTTGGTTTGTTTTTTTTTTAAATAACCTTGGAAATATTTTTTTTTTAGTCATTTGTACTTTTCTAGATTGGATGTTATACACTGATCTGTAGAGTGCCTTGGTAGTGTGCTTTACCTGTCTGAATTTCAGTCAATACAATTCATTCTGATGTGCAATTGTTAGTACTTTCTACAGTGAGAATAAATATCAGGGCCCACTGTTAAGTTGTGCGTATTGCATTTTCCTTTTTGCTAAAATTAGTGTTGCATTTTCAAGAGCAGTCTTTCTAGATGGAACGAAATAACATGGAATTTGAAACACACTCTTGAATATTCATTATTTGTTTAAATAAGCATATCATTTTTACAAATTATATTTTGCATTTCCAACCTATGTATTTCCATCATTTCTTTGGTGGTGATAGTTGAATTAGTTTAGTAGTTACTTCCCTTTCTATTGAGTAGTTGAACAATTAGTAGAATAATCATTAAAGTAATTACTACTTTGTTGACTAAGAGCAATCTTGATAGTGAAAATCCATACACGTTAGCAAATCAAAATGTGAGAGCTTTTCTGGTACAGAACTGGTTCACCAGACAAAATTAAAGGGGTTATATGATGAGGTGGATTGAATCTGTGTTATAAATAGATCGGGCATTTCTGTGTCCCCAAATGCATTTTGAAACTGTATGTTTCAAACTGTATGGTGTGTTATTTATTTGTATTGAGGTTAGGGGTAAGAAATTAAGCATCTCTTTGCTCTTTTTAAAGAGAAACATCAATGAATAGTGCAATAATTGAGCTCTTCTTCACATTTGGTAGAATCTCATCCTCCCTACATTTCTTTAAAATGAAGCATACATGAAATTTAAAATTGAGAAAGGCTCAACAGTATTTTCATATTTTATGTATATTAGATGTATAGGTATTATATGTATGTGAAGTATTATATGCTAAAAAAGGCCTAATTCATCAGCGCAACAGACTGCACACAAATATCTGGGCACTGCACGTACCACCTGGAATTTGTAGAGCTGTATCAGCCTTAGTTGTGCATTGTGGACCACAAAGATGGATCCTGCAATTTGCCTTCCCTGGTCCCCTGCAACAGGCACCGTGCCACTGCTTTATTTACTTCTCAGAATATTGTTTGACTCAGGTCAGTTGTAAAGAAAAGGCAAACTCCTTGAGCTGGGCAGCCTAGTAATTTACCATAACTAGAAGCTCTTACACTGTAGGTATTTGGATTATTCTTTAGAGTAAGACAGCCCGAGTGCTGAAAATGTTGAGCCTGTGAGGCTCATGCAGTGTTTCATGCAGACTTAGCCCAATGGGTTTCTGTGAGAGAATTGCTCATAAATTAGTACATGAGAATGACTAATGCTCAAACCCTACACACTTGATTCAGTAGAGCTTTTCAGTACAAACTTAAGTGAATGGGGGCTTCAGTTCAGAAAGGCATACTGCATTGTCAGTGGAGCGGGGCTTTCACATTGGCATGATGGTACCTTTTTGTCTGTATGCTTGAACTGTGATCGTAGGAAAATAAAAGCCCTATTTCTGGCTTTCAAGTGTACTTTAAAAACAGCAAAATTTAGCTATTGATGTTGCCCACCCCATGCCCCATGTGCATGATCTGATTGAGGGTATGGCCCCCATTATGATACAATAGACTTATCTTTGCAAAGTCTTCAGCTGGTCATGTAGTATATATGCTGTCTCTATGTTTCCCCATAGCTTCTTTGGAGAAAACTTGAGTCTATTGTGCTAAATATTTTAAGAATCACCAAACTTGCCTCCATAGGCATCTTAGGCATCATGTGTTTGAAAGCCTGCTTATGGGTGGGCTTTGAAAATGCTATAGCTAACATAAGACAGACTGACTTATGGCTTACATCACAAAGAACATCACAGGAGCATGGTCAGGGTAGTATGAGAAGTTCCCAGCACTTAAACAATGCTTGGAGAGAGATCTTGTCTTGTAAATGTTCTTTTGCGACTTATTCTGACAACCTGGCTCTTGACAGTCTTTACATTGACTGTCTGTAATTAGCATATTATCACCTATAATATCCTCACAGTTTACGTTTTCTCTTTAAACCTTTAACACATTTAAAATCCCAAATAACATTTCATTCAGGAGCACATATATTTTGGGGTTGTCACATGTAATGTAAAGAACTACAACCTCTCTGATACAAATTTACATGAGAAATGTAAGCATATTATCTTAGTAACTGACAGAGTCTGCTGCAAAGGATACAGAAATCCTCCCAGATAATGGCTGGAGTTCTTTGCAGATGTCAAGGATTTGTGTCAAGCGTTTGCGTTTACAGTAAGGCTGGCTAATAAGATACTGTATCCGAGTTATCTGTGGGTTGCTGATTAGTTTGGTCTTTATATAAAGACATTTGACAAGGATCTTAGTGCTACAGACAGTATCCAAAAAACATATTTGAAAAAGTCAAGTTGCTCAACATTGGCTTTTGACTGGTGTAAACTGGGCCTTTTGTGATTCTTTCAGGTTTCTCTGGCTCTATTTCCTTGCGGTATTTTCCCTGAGTAGAGCACTACTCTATTTCACTTTTACAGTTAATTGAAGTGGTTGGAGGTCAGCCAGTTTGATCAGACAGCTACAGCCAGGCCATTTTATAATCCTGAAGTACTTAGTACTGAAGATTCTCTGTGGAGATTATAGTATTGAATTGGAATTACTCTCCATATATCCAAAGTATATTAAACGTTTGTGCTTGAAAGGGGCGACTGGTAGGACAGGAAGTATTTTATCTACATTGTATTAAGATTGTTCTAATTGCCCACACTGGCAATCAGGGGAAGGATCATGCAGCCTAGGGGAATTGAGAGTGAAGCAAAGGAAGTAAAAATCCAGCAGGAGTCTTGCTTTCAAAAGTTCTAGCCCCATAGCAAGCCTTGCCTTTGAATTAGACAAGGGGGGAGTGTCCTTCATGGATTTAGGCTGGAGGGAGAAAGGGGCCCCAGGTACCAAAGTATCATAGCTGTAGCTGGCTGTATAATTTCACAGTACTGTAGAATATTTGAATAAAAGGCTTACAGTTACACCTTAGTAATGAAGTTTAGTCCTTAATTGTAGCCCTTTTAGAAAATGAAGCTACTAATTACAACTATTATTTTTGACTTGATTTCATTTTTAGAGAATACGAAAAGAATTTGAAAAAGAAGGAAAACTACCAAAGGTTAAAAAAGCTTTTCTGGATACAGTGTCTTTTAAATCTCCTGTGGCAATTAAGATCATATAATTCTTTTGAGTTTCAAGGTGCTCTAAAAGTTGGTTTCTTAGTTGTTCTATCGCGTATTTTCTCTGGTTGATTTACACCAATCTCATAACTTTTTATTGTAACTTTTGTTAGATCAATGTTTAAAAATTGTAATGACTTAAAAATGGCTTTAAAGATAAATCACAGTACATCATCTAAATAGGTTATTCATAGAAATAATGCTATAATCAGAGCACTTACTGATTTTCATAAGTTTGTGATGAACAGCGATATACAATTGCAACAACAAAAAAGACAGATTTTTTTTTTTTAAAGTATAAAATAGTTTTCTATATAAATTTAATTTTCCAAGGCCTATAACTGTTACCATGATAAAAAGGCCCTGCCCAAAATATCAATTTTCTGCATAAATAATTGTAATAGCTTTCTCTGAAACCTTCTGTTCTCCCAACAGAGAACTATAAAATGGCACAGTAATGTGAACTGGGTTACCTTCTTGCCAGTGGCAATAAATGGTATTTTAGAAAACCTAATAAAGTTGATGATAATGGGAACGTAGACAATAAAAATCCCAGTAAAATTTTCTTTTTGTTTAAAGTATGCCTTTCAGGGGGCAGGGAAATTGGCTAGAGAAGGGGAGTTTATGAACATGCAGCAGAGTCTTTTCAAACAACTCTTGTCATCTGGGGAAAGAAGATAGATTTCAGTGTTTTCCAGCCCATCAGGCTATTCTCGCTGGCTTGAAGGCACTTCTGCCTATATAATTCCAAATGGGCATATCTGGAATAAAGCCAGTATCAGCCCTCTGAAAACCAAAAAAAACAATGAAATGGGATTTCTTGAGGTTGCTGTATGCTAGGGTCATTTCTTATGCTCTCTGGTGTCTCAAGTCATTGTTCTATTCAGTCAGCCCTAAGTTATCTCAGTTATCTCTTATTCAGGATATCCAAGTTCTCTTATTCAACATATACCACATCAAAATACGATAGTTATTTGCCTTTGGAAAACCAATACTCTGTTCAAGAAAAAATTAATCTGCATCTGAGAAGCATGAGGCTAATGCCGGAAACCCTGAACAAACCCCTTCTTCTGGGTAAGTGTGGTCCCTGTTCTGCAACAAGTCAGGATCTCAGCTAATTTCCTCGATCCCCCAAGGGAGACCATTCTCAGATGTCTGAGCCCCTTCCTGTTCTCCGTATGCAAGTGGTAAGATTGACAGCCGTTCATTATTATACCTCAGCTATTTGAGGAGATAACCCACTTTTAAACCATTCAATCAGGAAAATAAGGATGAGGTACGTATCGAAGTTTTTTAGGATACAGAAAGTTAAGGGAGATGGGGAGAGGAGCAGAAAGATCAGTTGCTTGATCAAAGCAGAGGCAGGATTTGCAATATTTGGATCCTTGTTTGTTGCATAGGCATGGCACGTGTGCCATTGGAGGTAAGGTAAACTCCAAATAATAAAAAAGTGTATGTTTTAGAATATGACCTGCATTTGTCATATCTATATTTCACATCTGTACTTCCTGTCTCAGATTTATTTAAACTTAAAATATTTCTTATATTTTGTTTTACTTGCATGATATAAGAAGATCAGCATGTCACACATGAGTTCCTTGTGTTTAATGGACTCTGCCAACTATATCAGACTCATGACTGATAGGATGGCACAGCTACTGAGGATGGCTGAGTGTGATGACCTTTTGCTTTTGAGTAGGGTTAAGCTCAACATGATGTTTGAAGTGTTACATTAAAGTTGAGCTCGATTTTATTGTATGGTTTGTTGAAGATGAGTAGATTTTTATTTATTTTTTGCAGGGCTTTGCAGAAGCATGAAAGTGAGTAGTAGTATTAACTGTATTGTATTCTCCAGCAGTTCACAGAAATTGCAGCCGAGGATTGATAGCTTTTGGTTTTCAAGGCACCTGTCTTAGCTGGGAAGTTTCTGAAACTTGTCTATCCATATCACTATCTTAAGAGGAGCAAAATTAGTCTTGTGATGGCATGGTTGAATTCTGCAGACCCACCTTTTTTTCCCCTCACCCCTTCATGTGTCACTATTTGCTTTTGCAGTTTCTAGTTTGAACCTGATAGATACATATTTTTTTTTTCTGTACTAGTACTGGAAAATTAACAAAGTTCTTTAGAATTATTAATCGACTGGAAAGGTTTTAGTGATCTTCTTTACTAGAGATCATTCAAGCGGTAATTCAGTCTTCAAATTTAATGAAGCATAAGGTAACAGGCCTCCTGATGTAAATAATGAACTCCGTATCCCACTTTTGTCAAGCTATTCAGAAAAGAAGGATTCATCTATGCTTCACTGGGTAGGCAATGAGAGTCTTCTCTACTGAAACATTTGTGTAGGTTAAACAACTGTCAAAATATCAAAATCTGATTTTTCTTGGGGGTTTTATGATTTGATTTTTTTTTTTTTACACTTCTTATGTTTGTTACCTAATAAATAGCCCCTAGCATATGTCTATTTACATTTATTAATGCAAATCCTAAATGTAGTTGTTTCACAAGAGTATAGGTAGTTTTTCTGAGTTAAAATCATAGAATCATAGTTAACTCTGAAGGAAGACAACAACCATGCTCTACTGCGGCATGCTGAACTTACAAACAGTAGGTATGGAAGAAGCCAGTACTGTGTGTAAAACATTAACTTATTATGCTTGACACTTTGTCTGTAATTGTATGATTCAGGGAGAAAAAGAAGAGTAGAAGAGTGAGCAGAGTAACAAAGACAAAATAAAATAACATAATGAGGTATGTAAGTTTGTGTATCATTTTATTTGCAAGTGAGCATTTCTGTAGCTTTAGCACAGTATTACATTGCGTGTGTAGGTGGCTTGTGACATTTTCACAGTATTCAGGAGCGACAGCAAAGTTGTGTTCTGAGCAGAACAGATCTTACAGTTGTGAAATCGCACAACTGTTTCTAGGTTGTATTACAGAAAAGCAGGAAACTTCCCTTGTCAATATTCATCTGGGACAGCACAAAAGTCTCCATGAATTCACTGTGGTGATATACTCTGTACTTCCAGACAGTGTAATCAACATTTAGTTATCCGTGAGTAGTTTATCTGGACTGTGCATTATCCGTGCCACAGGTGCAGGATTCAGGTAGCTCCCTGCAATGCCAAGTTAGGTGTGGTGGGTCCTGGTGACTCAGATGCACCACAACAGAGAAACAGCGGCCCTGCTCTCTGCTTGTCTCAGATGTGAAAGCAATTAACTTACTTTTGCATGGATTGCAGTCTGCTCTAATAAGTCTACTAGAATTAAATAGACTTTCAGCAGAACTAGCCAGTGTCATTACTGTACTCCAGGAATTGGAAATGTAAAGAACTATACCATGTTAGTTTAACATGTTTACCATATTAGTCCAGGTGAATTTGTTAGGTCTAGCTTGGCATTGGTTCCATGGGAAATTGGGCATTTGTGCAGAGCTGTGCATGCCCTAGGTCACCATGTCCTCTGGGTTTTGGAGGTGTTCTGTTGTGTGACTGTGGGGAGATTTGCAAATTTTGATGGTGAGCCTGAACTGAAACAGCCCAAAATAGTACAGAGTTTCCAAATATTTTTTCATGTGTCTTATAAATGCTTATTGCCAAGGGCACTCCCTACCCAGACATATGGGTGCACTGTGCTCTGAAAAATGCCTTGTCATTCTTGCACCTTCTGGGTTCTGCTGTTTAAGCTGTGCCTGTCTCTATCACCAAATAATGGAGCACTGACAGTGTATGGGAATCTGGCATCTGTGAACAAGCAGTGCCTCTTTCCACTAAAGAGTCAGGAGTAACTAGGAGTGAGTAGGGCATAAAGCAGTGAGTGAAACACCACTTCAGAGTCCTCTCTGGAGCGGACATATGGTCTGAGAACACTCTGTATCTCATCCAGCAAGCTTTTGGTATGCAATGCTGCACGCCTCCACCGGGCTCTTGAAACCTTTCTACGTTTGCGTATTGGATGTGTTCCCACACCGTAGTCAACCATCGCAGATGGTTATGCCCACTTGTTGTCTCCAAATACATCATGACATTTATCCCAAGATACCGCCAATTGTCATATGCATAATCAATTCTGTAATTTACTTTCACCTGTTAGAATTAATCTCCATATGTAGGTAGGTCTACCCATTTTAATGACATGCTAACAATGTGTTCAAACACGGGTCAAGTTTAAGTTAGGGCTAGCTGTAAATTTAACTCGTTCCTATGATGAGTTTTGAAAAGATGTTTGTTTCATTAAACGTTGCCCACTTCACCCAAACTAACTTTTGTGGGAAAGGAGAGTATCCAAATAATCTACAGGATAAGCTTGTATTTATAGATCCATCGTGCTGATATTTGTTGTGAAGTTTGGGGGGCGTGGGGTGGGGTGTTTGTTTGTGTGGTGTTTTTGGTTTGGGATTTGTTTTGTTATGTTTTTGTTGGGGTTGGTTGTTTTTAGGGAATTCAAAAACTGGTATGTTGAAGTAGAGAAAGAATTGGTGCTTAGGATGAGAGATGTGCATCTGGAGAGATGCAGGGAGGGAAAGGGTAGAATTGCAACACAAGATTGGCCCTGCCTTGCAGCTGCCATTACTGCCTCTCTGCTCCCAGCATACCAGAATGAACTGTCACGGATAAAAAATAATGTCTGCTCTCTCAGCTCCTCAGTTGAGAATATTTTACTTCTTTTTTAAGATTAAGTCCGGCTGCATTAGCCAGCTGAAGTTCAACCTTTTCCATAGTTCAAAGTAGGAATTTTGTATCATATGTGTATCTAATTTAGCTGTTGTAGATTGATTTCAGGTGATGGAACATGTAAGAATATTTTTTTTCTTACCATGAATTTTATGGATTTATGTAGATCTATACCTGTAAGCAAAACAAGCAAGGTCTAAATACCACGAAACAAGGGATATTAAAATCTGCCTAGGGGATTTAGGAGCACAAATCTCATTGAGGGATGGTCCCAAACTGCATGATGTTTTAGAAAAATCTGCCAGAATATGCATATAATGAAATGCCACATACATATGGATTCTCCTGAAAACAGAGAGTTGCTTCCTCACTCTAACCCTGCTACTGTCACCAGGCAGGTTCACAAATTCCTTGTTCCAAGTGTGAAAATTCACAGTAATTGTGGCTATCTACTACTCCATAAACTTTTTTAGCAAAATGTGTAAATCTAAATCTGGAGATTTCACAATTTTAATATCACATAAAGAAACAGGTTAGTATTTGAAAAGTAGTGAATTTAGAGAAGAAAAACAAACAACCGAACAATAGAATAAGTTGTTAACTTAATAGAAATCATAAGAAACAAAATCTTCAGACAGATTTCAAATATTTCTTCAATTTCTTTGCTCCTTATGTTGTTCTTTCTCTCTTAACCTTCCTGGCAGGCTTTTAGCTGATCTGTAAGATAGAAGAAAAATCCCAACTTCTTCAAATATTTTTTAACCACTTTCTCTCACTGTCTTTGTGTAATAGTGCAGAGTCATTTGAATGTTTGGTGTTATATCCTATGATTAGACTTGATCTTACACAGTTTTAACATTTGATATGAAATTTTAAAATCTTGCTTTGAACTTTTCCCTGGCTGCAACCCCTGTTCAGGGCTGCAAATTGTGCTCTTGGTAGTGCATTACGAGAGGGATCAGTCCACTTGCTCCTCTGGAGCTGACTTTTAGCAGCACTCTGTGAAGGGGCAGTTGTATTTATTTCAAATGAAAATGTGTGTTCAAAGAGTTGAGGAACAGTTGAAGAATCAGTATGATCATTTCACTAAATAGCACTAAAGATTACATATGGTATCAGACTTTGAATGCTGGTGAGTTGACCACGAAGGCACACTGGAAATTTCATGCCAGAGACTGTTTTTTTATAGTTTAGGATGCCCCTGAGAAAAAGACTGACAACTAGAATATAATTATTTTGAAACTTCTTGTTTGTTTGGGGATTTAACTAAAAGTTAATGGAGACTTTTGATAAAGGCAAAATATTCATTTGGCACCTCTTTGTGTGTACAGCAGCCTTCCTTGTTTGGAAGGGAAGAACTTCAGTTCACTGATGTATTTTCAGTTAGTTGGAAACTTTTCTGCTTTTGACAGAACAGCCGGAAGGAGAGGGAGGTTTGGCTGGTGTTTGTACTGTCAGGCTGCAGTGCAGCTATGCCAGGCTTGCTGTGTCAGCCAGAACAAATGTTATTTTGTAAATCACTTTCCTGTTGGTGTGTTCAGGTCTGTCTCCTTCACCAGCCATTCTCGGAATGGACAAAGCTGAATGGGCTATCCCATTGCCTTGTTTTTCACAGAATCATTGGGGCTGGAAGGGACCCCTTAGTCTAGATCCAACCACCTTGCTCAAGCAGGGTCAATTAGAGCATGTTACTCAGGGCTATGTCTGTTCAGGTTTTGATTATCTCCAAGGATAGAGACCCAACAACCATCTCTGGGCAACCTTGCAATAAAACAGCTTTTTCCTATGTTTTAAATGAAAATTGCCTCTTGTTCTGTCCCCTGAGAAGACACTATCTTCATCTTCTTTCTCCCCCCTGAGGTGTTGATAAGATCCCCCTGGAGCCTTCTCTTCTCAGGACTGAACAATCCCAGCTCTCTTAGGCTCTCCATATGATCAGTGCACCAAATCCTTAATCATCATCATGGTCCTTTGCTGGACTTTCTCCACTATGCCCATGTTTCTATAAAGCTGCTTTCCAGCCGTTCAGACTCTGGCCTGTACTGGTGCTTGAGGTTATTTCTCCTCGGGTACAGGGAACTTTGTTGAAGTTCACAATGTTCCCGTCAGCCCATTTCTCCATCCTGTCAAGATCCCTCTGAATGGCAGCACAACCATCTGGTGCATCAGCCATTTCTCCCCCTTCTGTATCATCTGCAGGCTTGCTGAGGGTGCACTCTGTCCCATCATCCAGGACATTAATGAAGATGTTAAATAGTATCGGTCCCAGTATCAGCCCCTGGGGTACTCTGCTAGTGACTTGTGTCTAGCTGTACTTTCTGCCACTGATCACAACCCTTTGAGCCTGACACTTCAGCCAGTCCACCGCACTCTCCAGTTACCTAGTCCGTACTTATCAGTGTCAATGAGGATGTTATGGGAGACAGTGCTGAAAGCCTTACCAGCATCAAAATAAACAATATCTGCTGCTTTCCCTTTATCCACTGAACCACTCTTCTCATCACAGAAGGCCATCAGGGGTTGTTCAAGCATAATTTCTCTTTGGTAAATCCATGCTAACTACTGCCAATCGCTGCCTTGTTCTTCCTATGTTTGGAAATTACTTCCAGGATTATTTGCTGCACCACCTTCCCTGGGAGTGAAGTGAGACTGGCCAGCCTGTAGTTCCTGGATCTTCCTCCTTGCCCTTCTTGAAGAAAGGAGTGACATGTATTTTCTTCCAGTCCTCTCCCAGTGACCATGACCTTTCTCAAAGGTAATGGAGAGTGGCCTTGCAATGATATCAGCTAGCTTCCATAGCACTGTTGAATAAGGAAAACGGAGGAAACAGTGGTAAAGTGAATGATCTGGGTTTTCTGACAGTAAGATAGCAAATAAATGTTCTATGAGTGAATTTAGGTTTTTTAAGCACAATAAATGGAATTTTATGCATGAAGGTGTTCAGGGAAATACCTTGTGTCCAACTGGCTGGGTAAGAGTTCTTCCTGTCTTTTAACTGTGTGTAGGAAAAAGTTACATTAATTTTGTTTTACAAAGAGAAGAGCTGAACATATGCAAACTCATTGAGACAGATTATTCTCAAGGTTAATTGAGATATATCAGTTTGCACTAGCTTTCTCTCTCACAATTTTCTGCCTGATTACCAGTACAAAACGGTCAAATACATGTACCTTTATTCAGTGCAGTTTCTCTAAGGTTAGAGATCCCAAGAAAGATGGATTTAGGAGGCCTGGTTCACAGCTGAGAAAATTAATAAAACCGTAGGACAAGGTATTTATAGGCTTATGGAAACATAACTGGGGAGGGACATTCAGTATGGCTCCCTGCAGTCCTGGTGCCTTGATTGTCCTTGGTATGCAGGCACATCTGATGTGGCTTTCTCCATCTGCACAAACTCAGGTTTTCTTTTGGAAGGAATCTAGAATTTAGGGGCGGGAAGGTTAAGTTTGCGATCTGAACTGTAGATTGCTCCTGTCTGTGGCATCATGATTTGGTCTTAGGAAAATAAAAGATTACTTTTTCTGAGACTCATTCTGAAACTGCTGGCTCTTAACATATTAGCTAAAGATTATTACTCTGCACATGGGAGCTCCTTTTCTGAATTTTCTTGGTGCTATTTGTAAGTTATCTAATTTCAAGAATAAGGGCTTGAACTTGATGAGCCAAACATTTCTTTGTCAATAAAAGTGTATATTTCCACTTGAAATCAATGGGAATTTCATGTTCACAGCAGCTTCAAACTCAACTTCTAATGTCCATCGTTGCATATTTGGTGTGTACAGGAGTACTGGAGATCATTAAAGAACAGTCAGTAAGGGCCTTCTCGAAGAAGTGCACAGGAGAAGATGGAACATTTAAGAGTATTTATCATTAATTTGAAAAACACAGTTTCAGCTGGCAGACTGTTAGCTGCATTGTTTGCATTTGTGCAGTTGGCTGTAAAGGTTTCTGTCTGTACTGTGATGGGGTTAACAGAATGGAAGACTCAAGATAATGAGTAGCAGATAATGACCAGTATAGTTTTAGTATCAAATTATAATTTATTTAAACTTGCAAAGTGATCAGAGTTGGTGTGTTTTTCTACCAATCTGTAATACAAATATTTACAAATAATTAGTATTATTAGGATCTTTATATATGACTGCAGACCAAACTTGGCATTTTAGATGTGGAAATGAGAGTGAATTATGGATCGTTTGTTCAACCAGTTCTAACAGTGAAGCGGAATGATGGAAAAACGCATGGTAGTCTGGCAAAGCATAGACTCCACTAGCAAATGAATGCTGAATTGAGCAATTAGGCAGGAAATCAAAGTGAGGATTCACTCTAAGGCAACACATGGCACATGATACAGAGCAGGTCTAGAAACAACTGTAGAAACTGGCAGGGCATTGTCAGCACCTGGTAGTGTCATCTATAGCCAGCATCCTGCACTGGGGACTACAGAATGGCACAAACATTTATCTTGTCTCTTTCGAAACATTTTGAGAGCACCATCTTGCTCAGAAGTTTAAAAAAAAAAAAAAAAAAAAAAAAAAAAACCTGCTAACTGGAAGAAAAAGAGAGGGGTTTGGTTCTTTTAAGTTCAGTGTATGAAAAGGCATTCCCTTTTGTTTCAGTAAGTCTCTGTTATGGGAAATAGTTGCTCTGTAGTGAACGAAATATCTGAAAATGAAATATTTTAATTTGAAATACTTTTAATAAGTATTATGTGTTGTTACAGGCCAGGATAGTAAAATTTACCACTGCAATCATAAGCCCAAACGAGTTTGTGGATTCAGCAATAATCACAACATGATATTTGTGACTAAATAAATCTCGTATTTGTTCGTGTTGGAAGGAAATGGAACAAATGGATGCATACAACAAATTTCCAACCATTTTCCTGCCTAACCCTGAATTTGGGTTTCTGTACACACCCTAGGTACCGGTACTTCTATTCTGGGCCCTCTCCGCACTCTCTCATCCAGATGATCCTTGCTTCAATGTCATGGTAGAACTTCAGTGGCACAGAGAGTCTTGCTACCGGTCTTCCACACAGACAAATTCTTGTTTGATGATCAAGCTCAGCTGTGCTGTCTGGTGAACTGCTGTGTGCCTAATAACTGTTGTTCTTGCCTAGTTCTGCTGCAATAGGAAGTGATACCTAATCCATATCTCTGGAATGTGATGGGGACCTGTGCCCCAGCGAACCATTTAGAAGAAAGATTGATTCTTTTCACCTGCATGTTAAAAAGAAAGTGCTAGAGAGGATTACAAACCACTGGGACTGTCTAACAGATAAGTAAAAACAAATACACTTCAGAACATCCTCATTCAGTGATTGTTGCCAGCTAATACTGTCTGAGCCTCCCTATTGTTGGATGTAGCCCTTTCATGGAACGTAAGTCAATAAACATATGAAGTCAGAGGCTGCATCTCAATATGTGTTGAAAGCATGTGCTTTGATAATAGGGCACTTCAAAGGTAGGTTAATTAGCATTAACTTCCTTTGCTCACACATATTAGGGAACTTTTCATAAAAAGAATGAAGTCCTAATTATTCAGATCAGCAAGAGTAATTAGGAAACATTACCTGCATTAATAGAACGTGGGACTGCAAGATTGATTCAGGTGTTTAAATGGAAAGAGTTGCCCGTGCATTTTTCAGATTGGCCAGGGTGCCTAATTTTTAAGGGGACTGGTAAGAATCAGAGGTCTCAGAAACTGAAATGTTATTAAACCTTTTAAAGCATACTCTACACTGTAGCTTTCAACATTGACTTCAGAAGGGCACCCTTCACAAAAATGTGCTGATACAGTTACTTAATGCAACCTGTAAGAAAGGTTCCATGTCTCTCTGATTCTTAAATGTAATTGAGAAGACAGTTCTGTGGCCCTCCCATCTACCTTCTGGTAGTGCTTCAGCTTTGGGTTCATTGCTTACCACCAAGGGTTCTCTGCCTTGTCATGTCAGTGCTATTGCAAGAGAATAAAGCTTCCATAGTGCTCTGAGTCTCCTAGTCACTTATGCACACGCTGCATAGCTCACTGTAGTTTTGGAAATGTTTATGATACAGGATCAACTTCAATTTTTTTTTTTATTGATGACAAATTAAATTCTCTTAGGATACAGTTTGTGTAAGACGATAATAATGACACCCTCCTAAGTAAAGGCAGAGCAACTGAAAACAGATGGAACTGCATTATTGATGGGAACTGAGGATATTCAGAATAAGGAAACAAAGGATAGAATAGTACAGAGTACATCTACTTGATCCTTTGCTAAGGCAGGAGCTATAGACACTTTCTTAACTAGCACCTAAACCAGTGCAATCAAAACTGGAAGTTACAGGAATAGATTTTCAGGTAAAAATAACTACAGAATATTTCTGTGTGAATGTTCATTTACGTTGTCCTCTTGGGTGGGTTTGGGATCATTAAGAGGATCAAGACCCAAGCCAAACAGTTTGTTTACCCAAAAGTGGTAGCTTTAAGTTGAAAGCTGAAAATGTGACATCATGGTGTGTTCAATTACTTAATTTCATTATTTTTAACTCCTTGAGACTTCATTTCCAAGGTGGTAATGAAAAGTTAGTAGAGTGAAATTTTCTTGGCTTTTCCTTTTTTTCATTGATGCCAAACTTTTTTATTATATTCTAGGCCCAATTATTCTGCTAATATTAAGAGTATTCACTTGACTGTTCTTGACCTTCTCACTGACATGGGCTTTGCTTTGCTATCTGACCAAAAGAACCTGAAGAACATTCAGGAAAAAATGACCTTTAAATGCCTTCTCATCTCAGGTAAGGAATAATAAGGGTTCACCAGCTCCCAACAGATGGTAGGCTTTTCTTAGGTGTCAGTACAAATTCATTTCAGTAAAAAAGGAGAAATGCCTACAAGCTATTTGTGCAGAATCCTGAATTTGGTAGCTAGATGGAAATTGACTTGAATGACATTTCTTCACTGGGTAATAGTTGGTTACCTGCAACCACAAAAGACTGGTTTCAAAGGTACAGCTGGCTAAGCCTGATTTAGATGTTCCAGTAAAACTGTCCTATCCTTCAGCCTTGTCTTATTTTTGAATACAAAATATATATAGTTTATGAAAAGCTTGGTTTAGATTAGAATAAAAAGGAAAGCATTGCTCAATTCATTTAAATACAATTGTTTCAAGGGCTGATGACAGCCTGTGTATGTTAACAAGGGTCTTTTCTTTGAGATGAGTGGAATTAGGTCAGTTTCTTATTTCAGTACACCTGGCCCACAGGTATCAAAACCAGCTGTAGACTCAAACAATTTGTTTGCACACTCCTCATTTATAGTTAGAGGATGAAAATCTAATTGGAAATAGAATGGATCAAAATCTTTTTATTTTCAGTAGTTACAGTCCCTGCTAAGCAACCAACCTGAAAGTTGTACTACCTGGATAGCTTTGAGGTAGATTAAGAAATTAATTAAAATTAAGCTAGAGATCAAAATCTTGCAAACTGCTCAATCTGCAAACACTGATAAGATGTATTTTGTTCCTGCTCTTCAAACAATAGGTGTAAGTCTTTCAGGGATTTTGTGCTTGCCAACCAGAACAAGGAGTAAAATCTTTCCTTCCCTGACAAAGCAGCTCAATGCCAGGATAGCTGATGCATTTCAGTGAATGGACAAATCAAAGGCAATTCAATGACGCATGGATAATGTCTGACTGAGGGTGATAGTTTTCTAAATTCGTCTGTCTTGCTATATAGGTCTCTGCACATTGGCCAAAAGTAGCACTGCTCCGTCATGTCACTATAGCAATGCTTCTGGCAAGTGTGCTAGTGCCTGCTTGACCTCCTCATGCTCAGTGTAAGTATTGGTATCTGATTTATCATTGACTATACGATATACTACTGCTGCTTCAGAAAACCCACACCACCAGTATTTTTAAAAGTGCTTCTCTCTTTGAAGAAAATAATGTAGGAGGGGGAACCAAGGTCAGTGTCCACGTCCCAGGTGGCCTTGGGGGTCACAGAAAAAGAGTTTGTTCTCCTGTTTAAAACCAGTTCAAAGAATCATTCCGGCCTTCTAGAGGAAACAAAAGAAAATGCAAGACTCCAACTCTAAACTACATCTTAGCTTCTTACAACAAAGTGTGAGGCCATTTATAACTGTTGAGACTGTTTCTGAATAGATAATAAAGGACAATTCAGTGATAAAAGGCAGAGTCTGACCAAAGAGATTTTCATACTTGGCAAGGAGTGGGTATGGGAAGAAAGGTTAGCAGAAAAGGATAAGGTGTATTGAGAAAGAATTAGTGAAGTTAAATTTAAAATGTCCGTCTTCTGTTTGACCGTTTTAATTTGTCTAGGTAGAAATTAAATCCCATGCTATTGTGAAGATCAGAATCTCTCTCTTATGTTTGTATGAGAGAAAAAGTTGAGGGCTCTTTCCAGCCTTTTGAAATACCCCTGCGTTAGAAACTGGGGTGATACAGAAAGAAGTGCCACTGAGGGAGGGAACTAGAGGGAAAGATACTGGTGACCTTGAGGAAGGTTTTGGATCACCTGGGTGATTTTGACAGGCAATCAGTTTAGACCAGTCAGACTGACACTGATGACAGTAACCAGTACACTGGTGACCTGTAAAGCACAGGAAGAATCAAGAAACAGATGGTAGAAAGGTTAGTGGAAAAGACTTAAAAGTTCAGTTTTCCATAACTCGAATAATTTCCCATACGCTTGTAGCAAAAGAGCGCAAGTTAGATTTTTAATGCAGCTTCCATCTTAAACACTTTATTTTTTCTTTCCTTCATCTCTTTAGTTTTGTCCTTGTTTGCATCCAAGGAGATTTGCTATTGCTATAGTTCGGGTTGCTTTTGCCGGAACCTGAAGGGGGGCTATGCACAAAGGTGGTGTTTCTTGAAAAATGTACCTAAAACTAGGGAGAAAAAATGTGTCCTGTAATTTTGATGAGACAACCTTGAAGCCAAGGTGACAACAGCTGAGTGACCCACGCTGCTTCAGCAATGACAGCTGCAGCTTAACATGGTAAAAACTAGCAGAAGAGATGGAGAAGGCAGTGCTACTTCTACCGCTACTTTCTCTTGTAGTAGTTTTCTGCAGTCTGCCTCAATTACAGCTTCACCATCAATCCTCAGAACCACTCCACGAGCACTGAGGATCAGCAAAGAGCTTAGGCTCAGCAGAGAGCAACAATAAGACTTAAACATTTATTTGCTGTTGTAACTAGGGAATAGAAACACAAGGTTTATCTGCAGCTCTAGTAGGGTGTGCTAGCTTCCAATGCCTCCTATTGAGCTGTGCAGCTCTTTCCAAGAAGGAAATGTTTATCTGCTCTTGCTGAGTTTTGACAGTTTTATTCCGGAAACTAAGGATTCCAAGAAACAAAGAGGGGAGTGCATATGGCTTGTCACTGAAACCTGACCAGACAATGCTGTTTTCTAGTAGCTTGTTGGGTCAGTATTAGCAGTCAGAATATACCTACCTCCAGGTTGTTTCTTCTGGTGTTTAACAGTAGAAGCCCAGAGAAGAAGAGGAAATAGGCTGTTTCCTTCTATGGCACAATCATGTTAACAACAGAAGCAGCTGTGAAGTTGCTGTTAGAGTTTGGATAAAATCTTTGTTCCTCTTATTTTCCTTCAGATAATGAAGGCAACGAGAAATGGATCCAAGCTTGAAAATCTTCAGTCAAATTCTTATTCTTCTAAAGCTCTTTAGTCTTTGGCCTTTAGTCCTCCAAGGTGTGAGGAGCAACTGTGTAGAAGCCTGCCTGTTTCCAGTACTATCACAAAGATGTAATAGGGGTGCAGTGATTTCCTTTCAGTGTGCCTCTGTAATAAAAATCTTTATTAGCTGTGCTTCATCTAACAGCCTGGTTGCCTGCTCAGGATTTCAGATTCGCAGAGGATATGCATTATAAAAATATTATCTTATTAAACCAGAACATCCCCAGAATATCAGCTGCTTATCAAAGTCATGGGATCCTTTGTTAAGGCTTTGCCCACAATCAAACCTATACAAGACGATTATCAGTCTTCTCTGAGAGCAACGCTATCCTGCCTGACAGTACTTCTGAACAGATGCTTGTGTGTAATTGCCACTTATTGCCCGAGATAAGAATCAGAACTGGGCCTCTCTCAAGAGGCAAGACAATACAGCAGTGCTAAAAGGCCTCACTGAAACTATTTTAGAACGTGTGATTAAGGCAGTTCTTGCCTACTCCATATTAGCCAAAAGAACAGTAAAACAAAACAACAGATTTTAGGGATGAATGAGCATTAGAAAAAAGGTTATGCCTTGATATGATGTGATGTGGGATGAAAAGGACTGGGTCAAACAACCCACAAGCTGTCTGCCTATCAATAAAGACCAAGACTTCTAATGAATTTTTTTCACTTAGTATTTTGCTCATTATTAAACATAGCATATTCACTGTAGTGAGGAAAGAAGTAATTTGATTGGCATTTACTTTACATTTTAACAGCTACTTTCCTTTCATTTTGCATAAACATTTTCATGTTAGGTATAGGTACACAGATGTGTATTTATTTAAGACCTTTGGTAAATTTAATTTGCTATTGCAGGACTTCTCATAAGCTGCATTTCTAAGAAATTTGAAAGTGAACACGATTCATTTGTTTTGAATGTCACTTCAGAAAATAGTTTTCTTCCTTTAGTTTTGCAGGTGAAAGAGTTAAGACTTTGCCTGCAGTAGATTTATGAATGTTGCTGCAGGCAAAAATTAGCTTAGCAGTTTTTGCTAACAATGCCATCCTTTTTCTTCTGAACTCCACTTTCATCTAGCAGAACTGTAAATTGTGTCCCAATAGAGTGGGTAAACTGAAGGTCAAAGAGAAATGCAACATGCTGAATCACATGGCTTCACTTTCATGAACGTAGGAAGAACTCTGTAAGAGCAGGTCATAAACAAGCTGAAAATTGTGGGGGTCAAAACCCTGTAGAAAAAGTAAATAACTTTTTCCCTGTACCATTTTTATAGCAGGATGTGGGGGGAGTTTCTTTTTTTAGAAAAATAAGAAGCAAAAGTAATATACTTAGTCAACCTTTTGCCTTGCTGCATTCAAATAACTACTTATGAAAATTACTAGTAGAGTCACCTACTAGTGTGGATTTTATCCATGGTGCATAATGCTTGTGGAAGAATCCTGGACGTTTTCTTTGCCTGCGTAGATGCTGCTCTTAGGTCAGGTGGAAGGGCATTATAATTTCTGTTGTGCTGCACAAAGCTGTTTGTTCTTTAGCTCTACATTGAGGTCTAATACAGGAAAAAATCAGTAAGGCTTGGACTTACTGGCATTCAGTAAGCTGCACCATGAATGGCATCTGTGGTCCACAGACATCAGGAGAAGGTTGGTGACTGCAGTGCAACATGCCCTGGTGCTGGCAAGCAGTAACTAGATTTCACTTTTTAACTCTTCAGAAGTATCCCTGCAAAGAGTTTGAATACTTGTACTTTAGACAGATAGTTTTTATTTCAAAGCAAATGCGGAATGATTGAAGACTTTAGGATCCGATTTATGTCTTCAGCTTTGCTATTCGCTCTGTCAGTGACCAGGAACTAGACAATCGGTATCTCTCTCGTTTGTTACAGACTATCTCTAGTTTTGTATTCAGAGCAGTTTTCTAAGTTTATTCGTTCCAAGTCTGTTCTCTGCCATCTGACATTAAGCAAAACTTATCTTCTCTGCTTTAAAAAATTCCTTTCCTGTTTCTAGGACTGACCTGTCGTTTCTTTTCCAGTACAGATGTACTGCTTAACTGCTCATCCTGACGTCTTCTGTCCTCCCACTTACCAATTTTTTGAAATATCTTTGTATTTCTTCTAATGTAGCTAATGCCAGTGTGCCCAGGTAGAGTTCCAAAAAACATCACTAAATCTCCCCTCTGTTGTTCTTCCTATTGTTTGTGACAATGCTCCTCTACCATAATGCTTATGCAAAGCTTAAGGGAAGTTGTTTGGCTGATTTAATGAGTTCAATGGTTTTCACTATGATCCATAATTTACTCCCTCATCTGTCGTTCTCTTTATCTATCATCTTTTCAGTAATAGGGCAAATGTGAGTACTACTTTCTTCTATTTTTATAGCAGTCACAGAGTCTAGGTAACCTCTTTGTGTAGATGCTGAATGACTTGGGCAGCTGGTGGCAGTGATAAACCTGTGATGTTCTTTGCAGGTGTTCTGTGTTCTTTCAGTTTGACAACTAGAGACTTTAATTTTGTCTCCAATATAGATATTTGTGTGTTTCTGTGTTGTCAGAGGCTCGCCATTTATGTGCTGGTTCTACTCTATTTTTACAGCATCAACAACAGAGGTGCAGGGCTAGGACTCTAATATGCTGTGAAAAAAATGGAATGCCAGCTGTTAATGTGACATCATTACTGATGGGGGTTACTTCTCTTTGCAATGTATGATTGCTCACTATTCATGGATGTGCAGAGCTCTGCCCTGTGCTAGACATGTGAATGCCTCCCAGTAGCTGGGAGGCAGAGGCTGTGCCAAGGCACATTGTGCGTCGTCAGTGTTTTGATGAAGGTGCGCTGGGGCATGGTCGCCTGCCTGGTGAGACTGGGGCTGCTGTCCAGCGGTTCCGGATGAATCACTGGTTATCACTAGTGTTTCATCACTATGTGATTAAAATAATTGTAGGATTCGGGGTAGTTTTCTACCCCGGGCTGGAACGTTGTCAATCTCAACCCCATCAATTTCACTCTGCTTGAGAGGAAGAGCGAAAACCATGTTCATTTTCACTGGACCTGAATGAAACCTTAACCTGGGCATGAAAAGCCTGGTTGTTTGATGGAAGCCCTCTATATGTCTTACTGAAGGGAGGGGATCTATTTTGATGTGTTGAATGAGACTGCAAATATTAGCGCTGCTTTTTGACTAAATATTTTCTTTCAGTGCCTCAATACCTTGGATTTGGTTGAAAATTGAATTTTTAGTTGTTAGGTCTTTATCTCAGTTGGGCTACTTCATCATTTGCTGCTTACTCCGAGTGAAGTAGCATGATTGCTGCCTGATTTGAGCTTTTTTGTCGGTGGGAATCCTTCAGCCGATATTAGTGGGTTGTGAAAAGAGTGCATTATGCACAACCTAAATTCTAGTGTTGGCTGCCTGTGAAACAGCTGATTTATTGTCTTTTTAGGGCCTGGATTCTGTTGTCTCTATTTGTTATTTAAATCCAATGTCTTGACCCTTGTTTTGACTAGTATCTGAACTCAAATATCCAATTCTGTCAAAAGCCTATTTGTCAAAAAAAAAACAACCCAACCTTTTCTCTCTGTAAAAATGCTATTAAAAATGCTTTCTATCTGTTCTTAATCTGTATAAGTATTTTGAAAAGACTACTTACAATATACAATATATATGAAGTTTATTATTTTAAATTAGAGCAGTTTTCTCCTCTTTTTTGAAGAAAAAACATTTTCCAGGTTTTTTGTCATTCTGTAATACCTGATAATATTGGTAGAACTTGCTATTTCTTGCTCATAGTTTTCTCAACTTGTTTTGGTTTACATTTTAAATAACACTGTGATCTACTATATTGAAATGCTCAAACTGTGTTTCTGTAATGTCCTTATTTCTATCAAAATCATTTTATTGAAGGCTTAAAAAGATGTTGTAATAGACATTTCATAGTAACATGAATATAATTAAATAGGAAATACAATTTATTCCTGTTAAAATTTGTGATTATTAATGGAGTTTTTACTGAAATTGGAGAAAGATCATTATTTTACATTTTCCTGCAGATGGTTTATTTAATAGCCTAGAATTCTGAAGACAAAGTACAACCTTATGCATTCTATAGGTTTCAACTAAGAAAGTTTGCTTTTGCGCCTTAAATCCAATATAGCTCGAATTACTGTATGAGTAATCAAACTAAAATAGAATAAAAGGTAAAGTAATTAAATGTAAATTATGACTATTCATGGAAAAAAAATTCTTAACCACTTCTGTTTCAGTAGTCCCTGTATATTTTTAACGCAGAGTCATTAAATGTCCACTCACACTGTTTCAAAACAAATAAATTAAAATCTCTCCTGGGGCCTACATTTTAGTAGTCAGGTCTGTACACCGATTGCGCTCTCTGGGTGCTGCTTCTCAGGAAGACGTTAGAGGAGGTTTAGAGATCACAGGGGACCTTTAGTTAGAGCTGTTCATAATGATTCTCAATTAGGTCAGGTAATGGTGGGTATCGGCATTCTGCAGCAAATGGAGCTTGAAATGTTTTGGGGATGGAAGGTGGGTTGAATTTCTCCATAAGATGCTTTTGGTGAAGTTCAGGAAGGATTATGGAAACATTACTTTATGCTCATAATCAGCCCCTTAAAGGGTACTGGGGGGGGAGAACACCCAACCCAAAAAACCCCACTTTGTTTTGCATTACAAAAATACAAACATGCCCATACAATATGATGACCTCTTTTAATACTTCGATTCAGTTGTATTGAAGTTGTATGTCATGTGCAGCTGTGTTAATGTAGTATAAAATATTTGACTGCATATTTTACTAAGCATTGTGCTTGCCTTCTCATAATTTTATGTTTTCTTAAGAGTTAATCATTTCTGTGCTGTTTATGCACAGTTTAAGGATTATCATAAGTATTCCAAAACTAATTCTATTTTCTATTCATATGACAAATTGTTTAAGAATTATGAAAAATAGTCGTTAGAGTCCAATTATCATTTGGTCGTTAACGTTCTCAAATAATAGGATGCTTTTGTGGTAAAGGAAGATGCGTTCCATCTGCAGGAGCTGCATCATTTTTCAGACTTCGTAAGTGGGGGTTTAGAAGTTTTCCCATAGAAAAGACTTAATTTCTCATAATAGATTACATTGATGTAGTGCATTTCATCTGAAAGCCTCATTGCTTTTAAAAACATCTAGAATCTCCTGCTGAGATCAGTTCCCTTCAGTGCTAAGCGCTGTGCAAAATGCGGAGTGAAACAAATTCTCCCCAAACATGCTAATGTCTGAGCACACATTCTGCGTATGTGCTCTGTGCGAAGGAATTACACTGAACATGAACATCTCCCAGCTGATGGGACTTGTTGGGCTAAACTGCTGCAGAGTCCTGTGGGAGAGGCGTTCCTCCAGGGAACCAGAAGGGACGGAGAAAGTGTAAGTCTCAAATGTAGTTGCCATAGGGTAATATGCTTGGGAAATATGGATTTAGAACTTTCTCCACATAATTCTGAGTGAACCGCTATAGGCAGACTTATTAAAATGAATTATTTTCATACAAAATGAGATGGTTAGAAATGGAATATTTGCATTAATTATTTTCCCAGGAAAAAAAAAAAAAATCTGAAATTAATTGATACTTCATGGTACCTGGATATTACATCTATACATACAGTACAACTAAGTACTGTATGTTAAGTTCACTGAAGAAAGGAGAGGATCTGCTTTTTTCCCTAGGATAAATCCTTAATATTCTTTCAGGATAACAAAGGAGTATTTTAGTAAGTTGGTGAGCAAAGTCAGTCAATTTACTAGTGCTTTTCTAGAGCCAGTATTTTAGGAAAAAACATTTTCATCAATTTAATAAGAACTAGGAAGCATGCCTCCTCAGTGTTCATTGCATTTTCCTGCTTGCAATGACTGCTCCCCATTGTCATGTAGCAGAAGGAAGCCCTGGACTATGTGTGTGTCAGCTGCTTGAATGAGCACTGAAAATTCAAGGTCCTGTTCTCTTTAGTTTGCTCAGGAACCTGATGCTGATTTTTAATGTGAATGTAAGGGGGTCCATTCTCTACTTTGAAAGCCACTACAGGTTCTCATTGAGGCATGCTGAAAGCTTTTTGAGGCCATTAATCTATGAGGATGGAGATCAGAGGTTTTTTTCTTTTTTTTTTTTTTGATGAAAGCGTTGCTCAGATAATTGTGGAAGTAGCGAGAATGTGATTTTTGTCTTTCTAAATAGGTAGAATGGGCATAAGCAGCCCTCAGCAGAGGAGCCATGAAATAACTGTAAGCTCCCTTTGTATCTTCACGAGCTACAGCTCTTTGGTCCAGGTGAACTGGAAAGCTGGGGTCTGTCTAGGGGCTTGTGGTTGCAGGAAAATTTGCTTTTATTAGTGTACTGATATAATTCTCTCTTTGTAACTTCTAGGAGAGCACTATAGAAGTCTCTTCTTTCCTGTTTATTTTAAGTCGCTTTGGAAATAACCGAGGCTATTTTATTTCAGAATGAAAGCTTTCACCTAGTGAGTTCTAACAGTATAATTAGATCATTATAGATAAGCTGTAGGTTATGCCAGGGTCTCTTCTCTGCCATCTATGGCCGCAGAGGTGCTTGGGATCTCCACTGAGCTCTGTGCCAGTGCTGCTCTGTCTGCAGCACAGCTCGTCTCCAGCGCCTTGGCCTGGGGCTTTCCAAAAGGTTCTCTGAAGGGTCCTGGGGAAGGGCAAGGGACATCTCTTCGCATAAATTTTGAGAAAGATTTTGTACTTTGACTCCCACTGACAGAAAAGGTTTTGGCTCCCACTGATCGGGATTTACCTCAGTGGGGAAGCGTTGTCATATGCTCACAGCCTTTGGGTCCACAGCTGTGTGAAGCAGACCCAAAGACCCAGGGATCTGAGAAAACTATATATATTTTAAAAAAGGTATCATCCCCTCCCCCCTCCCCCCGAAATGATGTAGAGAGAAATGAAAATGTTTGCCTGTCACTAAAATTTTTAAAGAAATGCAACGGACTTTTTTACAATTGAAATTGTACTTTTTAGGCTTTTTACATGTGTTTGTAAATGTTTTGTCATTTTATTTTGCTATAAGTTTATAAACGGTATTTTTAAAGCTTACCTACTATTTGCATTCTCCAGGTCGAATTTGTAAAATTTTATC
>NW_009197002.1:0-13782 GCF_000690835.1 Fulmarus glacialis | reverse complement strand
CATTGAAAAGACCAAAAAAAAAAAAAAAAAAAAAAAAGGAATATAAGTGAAATTAAAAGGGAAAAATAACTTCAGAAGTGAATTCAGGTGGAACACTGTTCGGGTGTGAGGGTAGGCGTGAATGGGGAAACATCCGACTGCTTTCATTTGGGGACTTTGTCGTTCCCTGTCTGGAAGGTGGCTCCAGTATTTCTACAGTCCTACTCCAAGGTGAATGTTTGCTCTATTCTGCTGGAATTGCCAGATGGTAGAGATGGTAGTGATGGTAGAGATTGTTCAGTCTGTAGTCAGTCTGGGCAAGACGTATTCTTGTCCTCCAGCCTCTGCTGCAAGCACAGGTCACAAAGGTGTATCCAACTTCGTTTTAAACAAGCCAGCTCAAGTACCACTAGCCATGTAGCTATGACAACTCTTACCCTAGGGTGGCTCCTTGGTCTCAGGCTCTGTTTCTTTTTCTCTTATTTATTTATTAATACGACTATTTCCCTGTCATCTTGGACAGGTTTTATGCTGTATGATTTGCTTTGTTAACAGTATCCAAGCTGATTAGTTTGAAGCTAGCTTGACTTTCATTACAGGTGCCGAGTGGCCTGTCAATACTTTTTACAGCAGTCAGAGTGCTACTCTTGCTAGGTGTTGGTAGGGAGCGGCTGGAACATTTTGGGGTTGAAAACAGTATTTGATTGTCTCGCATTTCTGAAGCACATTCGCTGTTTATGTATTCAAGTATTTGCAGACAGTGACAGGCAGAGAGATAGCCATCTGTGTTGTTTTCCTGAAGGTATTCACAGAGCTTTAAAACTATTAACTGGAATATTAACGTGATACATTCATGATATGTTGGTTTTCTGCTGTACATTGACCAAGTGTCATGACTGCTTCATGCAGTTACCGAATGTTAGCAACTGGCAGATTGGAGAGGCCTACTCTGTCCTAAGGAACTTTATATTACTTTCTTACACATCGGGCAAACTTAAAAGACAGCTAAGCCAGACTAACACCTCACTCCTATCAAAAGGAGACATCCCGCTTCCTGCTCCTCACAACGCACACACATCACTTGGTGGTGCTGCCTGCCCATTCCTCCCTTTATCCTGTGTGCTGGCTTTAGCCCTACTTGATTCCTTTGCTGGGCCAATTCAACCTGGCAAGAGAAAAAGAATAAGTGAATAACTTCTGTGAGCTTTACAAGCTTTGTTGGCTTGGTGCAGGCTTCACCAAGCATCGCTAAAGTACTAGGAAGCAGGAGGAGATTGTGTGCATGGGAGCAAGGGCACAGGAGGATCTCCCCATTGCTGACAACTGGCCTCTAGATCACCACAAGCTGTAATAGGTGGCTTGGGTGACCAAGCCCAGGGGTTTTGTGTATTGTCCACAGTACAAAGCAGATGAAGGGCTGAAACGTGATTGTGCTGGTACTGCAGAAAACAGACAAAGCAGACCAAAGTCTGAAATGTCGGTGCACCCGTTCTGCTCTTAAAATGACTTTTGTTTCTCCTTAAAACTTGTCAGTATACAGTTTTTACTCTGCATGCTGAACAGAGAATACAACAGTGAAAAGGAGAAAACAGGACAACATGTAACTGCAACGCCACAAACTACCTTTCAGTGTTACTCTTCCTGCATATGCAGCTGATTTGGCTGTTAGCAGGTATAAGTGAAGAGATACTGGTTTTCTTCATTTTTCTGTCATATGCTTGGGTACTAAGTATCTTATTCAATGACAAACCTTAAGATCTGTTATAAGCAATTATGTCCTTGTTTTCTTATTTAGCTTAGATGCCTATATGATGATTATGGCCAGTTAGTCATGGGGCAGATCTTGAGAAAAGAGGTTTACAAGGAAAATTCCTTCTATGTTTCAGGTTTTTTCCTTGGGACTTAGCTTTTTCTGGCTTTGTACCTTTACAGTGTGAACCCTGTTACATGGTTTGTGAGGTTTTCCAAGTATCGCATCCTCAGTTTCTTAATTTCCAGCCTGTATGAAAAAAAGCTTGCTTGATTTATGTAGTTTTGCTTCTCTATGTTGCTGAGGGCATGTGTGTCTCAGACAATTACAGAGGTTGTTAAAATAAAGAATCTCAGTTGTGTTGATCAAAGAGTAGGAGCAGCTTATGTCTGTTAAAAGATTTCCATGACTGTAGCTTAATGATCTTTGTGAACAGACCTAAAATTGAAAAGGTTGGTTTAAAATTACTACCAAATTACGGATATGAAATTTCTCTGATTATTGTTTCTGTGGAGACTCATAATAAAACAATAATTTCTTGTGATAGTTTTTTATTTTTCAACATAGTATTAACCAAGAAATGTTAATGCTTATGGGGAAGCAACCCTTGACACCATGAGAACTAAACCGAGATAGGTACTTAAAGAAATGAAAGGCTCCATATTTGAGGCCTTTACTTACTCAAGCTTTATTTGATAGCAGTGATTTGGCAACTTGCATACCCCAGTGTGAAGTATGAAGTACCCCTGAACCTGTATCTAGAAAATTTAACAGCAGTGACTTCTCAAACAGCTAATATTTGAGGAATCATTAATGATATATAGGTCTGAGATTGGCCCATGCAGTCTAGAATAGACTACTGTCAAGAAATGTGACTTAAGAGACATTCTTGATCTTGCCACATCCTGTGGCCACTCAGGCAAGTGGTTAAAGTTTAGCAAAGACAGGATCTGTGACTCGATTCCCAGTGTACTAAATGGGGCTCTGACACTTCCTTCTGCCTGCTCTTTGTGTGCTTTAAGTAAGCTGTCAGAGGCAGGGGGTGTCTTTCATCTTGTTACATGCTTATCAAACATAAAGCATGATTAGACCTTTTATCAGATGGTTCATATGGACACTACTGTAACAATAATACTATAATAAATAATAATAAAATCCTGTCTCATCTCCTGAAATCCGCTTCTCGTGCATGCTTCTAGAAAATGAGAGCCTTAAAAATCATTCACCTAGAGAAATGAGAACACAATGCTAATCACATCAAAACAATCTGAAATCCAGTGTTGCTTTCATTACCCTAAAGTCAGCAATACGCTATCCTCATTGTGCCTTTGTATAATGGAATTTATTGAGGCTATTCATCCTTCACACACGCTGCAGAAGTGTACTTTGTAAGCTGAGAAGGCTATAGAGTTAATAGTGTAATAATTCAGCAAGAAAAACTGATTTGCAAGTGACCCATGTATCAGGCTGTCAATAATGCTTAAAAGTAGTTCATAAATTCTTGACAGAGAAAGGTGTGGGCTTTGGGGACCACCTGTTTTTATAAATAAAATGGCCTTGTAAGAGTTGGTCACAGGAGCTTAATGCACAGTGTTATTCTTGCATGTAATTTACATACCACCGGAGGAGAAGAGGGAAGGAAAACAACATTTTGCGATCAAGAGCTAACACAAAATACTACATCTCTAGGGATCAAGCGGTTTTACTTGAACCTAGACTGTGTCAAAGATGCTGCAATATTCCTTCTACCCCCTACCAGTTCCCAGGGGATCTTGAGCAATCAGTTTTTTCAGGGTCATTGTTCTTTAGGTCATACTCAGGCATATAACTGCCACCTGGATATGACATGAGGCCATAATTTTTCTCTTTCTGTTCATGAGGACCTTATTAGGTCAGTAGTGCTAAGCAAAAGCTGTCTCTCTGTCTGCTAATACCATGTTCAAATTTAAAATGATCTGGAAACTAGAATTTGCCTGAATGGAAATTATCTATAAATGCTTATGTTGCTGTGCTATCTCTGGGCACTTACTCTAAAGCAGGTTATGCTCTAGCACTCAGCTTGCTGGATGAGAAATAAAGGAGGACCTTCTTATCCAATGGTGAAAGGTTTGTTTTGCCTTCTTATCTTTCTTTCTTGGGAAGGGTCTGGAAGCAATTGCTGCCCTTACATTTCCCTCATTGTGGGGGCTTTGCTGAGTGTCGTGTGTCGGCTGAGGAGGTCTGAAATTACTGTGCTCTGCTGTCACGGGGTGGCTCTGCATTGCCTCGGCCAGTGACCACATTACACAGAAATGGACCTAGCTAAAAACCCGAGACACTGGTTACTCTGCAGGGATGAACAGCATTAATTTTGCACCAGCTGTATATGTGCAACCAGGTGTGTCATATTAAAAACAGTTCTTACTGTTTCTGTACAAGTTAAAGGTAGAGGTAGGTTCAAGTATTTCAGGATTATTTGACAAAAACATGTTTCTATGGGTTTATATCCCTCCTATGTATAGAATGGATACAGCAGCTCAGTAATTGCTGAAGTTATTGATTACTATAATAGGCTGTTAGTCTAGAATGTCCCATCAAGTCAATCGGTACCTCATGTGATTTCAGACAAAAATGCTATGTGGTAGGTTTATACACACTTTAGCAGATTTGGGATGTGTGGATAGAAGCTTTTTTATTAATTTAAAAGCTTATTTCTGTATAATGAAAGCATAAATCAGAGGTATGCACTCAAGCAATTTATTCAGATTACTCAACTGAATTTCTGCACTGAATGATTACAAATACATTTCATAATGCTTCTTACTAGGCTTTTTATAGGAACAGGAGCTAATGATCAAGATATAAATGTATGAATTGGACCTCGAAGGCATCCCCAAGAAATTTATTGAAGGGCCTGGTGGAAGAAATTATACCTTGTGACACGCAGAAAGTCAAATCACCTCAGATGTCAGCAGCAGTCATACAGGAGTCCAAGAAATTGATTTTCTTTAAAAGGATTTTTATAATTGCCCTTTAGAAAATGAGTGCAGTGACAGCGTACATAAAATATATGTCTGTTTAAGACAAACAGAAGGCAGTAGGAGAAGGACTCTGTTTTATAATCTATTTTTATCATCTCCTTATCCTCCACAGCACTGGGAAGTTAAGATTCAAAAATGATTCCACAAGATGGTCTCTAGTTGACAGTACGGTATTAGCCACGAAAACTTCCTTATGGGCGCCTTCAAGGATAACAATTAAATGTTTTGCCTTATTTAAAAGATGACATTAAGGTGCTATGACAAACAGCTAAGCTGCTGCACTCAGTAGTGTAACTGGAAGTGGCTGTACATGACTGTTTGATGTATTTGAGAAGAAACTGAAATTTGTATTACCCCCATTAGGAATGCTAAAATTCTGTTTTACCTTTGTTCCTCGCTGGCCATACTACTGTTCCTAGGAAAAAAAGCTCGTGTTCTCACTACTGACCTTCTAAGCTTACTGAAAGAATGATTATGGAGTCAGTGAATATTAAAGTTTATTGTATTAATAGAAAGTCAGAATCATAGGTCTTACTCAAGCAAATTTACTTTAAAGCATGGAATATCTTTTGTCTTCATAAAAAGCTGAGTAAAAACGGAATATAGATCGATTACAGAAGTTATAGAGCAAGGCAGTCATCGGTGGATTTACATTTGTACTCTGAGGTGCGGATGCTTAAGTGTTATTCTTTAGCTGTGCTCATTCAGTTCAGACCTTCAGTAAATCTAGGAGAAATTTATTAAGTAGCTAGTGGCGGGGGGGGAAAGAAGTTACCATTCCTGACATTTAGAGAAGTCAAATTACAGCACATCAAGTTGTTGCTCAGCAAAATATGCCTGTAAGGGAAAAAAGAATGCGAATTCCTACATTTTGTAAAGGGCGTTTTCTGCAGGGTCTAGTACTAGCACGTGGGTGATCGTGTATTTCCTGATGTAGATACAATCTTCTCCTTTGTGGCAGAATTATTCTGCTGTACATATATACAAAACCACACCAAACAGCTAATAGTTCTTCCATTTTCATATTTGGTGACCTCTAGGTCTTCACTCGTTTGTTATTTTCTGGAAGAATTGTGTAATGCTGAAGGCAATCATTATAATGAGATCAGATTTATTGATTTAACTTTATGTTGAGATCAGTGGTCTCCAAATTTTTTTGATTGCACACCCTTATTAGTTAAAAAAATGTTTGAGCGCAGACCCTCAATAACTTTATATTTATTTATTAGTACTACTGTACTAATGTATTATATATATTATAAAATATATGCAAAAATAGAAATTGAAAAAGGATGAAATAATGCTGAAATAAACACTATTTTAAAAATTCTTTCTTATTTTACTTATTAATGGTACAAAAAAAAAATCTTCCTACACCCCAGTAGATCACCTTGCCCATCCCTTGGGGTGTGCACACCCCACTTTGGAGACCCCTGGTTTAGACCCTGTACAGGAAATCATATTCCCAGCTCCCACTGTCTTCCATTGTGTTAAAAAGCCCCCACATCTTCCTAACTTCTGAATAAACCCCATGTCTTTCATGTTCATCTGATAATGAAGGAAGGACGTATACCAAGAAATGTTTGAGAATCTCTTCTCATTAGATGTGCAGGGGATTTTTCCATGTTCAATTATGAGACTAAAATGCATAATTGGGCACTTCAAAATATGTATTTGCTGTTTACTTTGTGGGAGAGTTTCCTAAAGAAATGTTTTCCAGTTTTAAAGTGTTCATTTTGAATACTATGAAAATCTATTCAAAGCTGTTTAAAAGGATTAGTAATTTTCAAATTAAGTGAAACAACTTGTTCCAGGCCAAATTATGTATTTTATATGGAAATATATTCTCAGTCCTTATGGTTTGCCGAGAAAATTACAAAGAAATATTTTTCCAGTCAAGATGAAATACTCTTTGGGTTGTGGAGCAGTTTAACAATTGAGTTGGGAAAACTTATCATTAACACAGCCCCACAAAGGTAGAATGCTTTTCACTAACAACCTTCAAGAAAACCTTTGTTTTGCAAGACAAAACAGCAAGTGAGCATGGATTGCCTGGCTGGGAGAAGGCTGGGGCAGGACTGGGAGCCCTGGGCTAAGCCCGGCCCTGCCTGCGTCACTGCTTTGGACTGTGGGCAACAGCTCCAAGAGCTGGGAGGTTGCAAGAACAGCGTAGGTGTAGTTTTCCTTTTTTCAAGAGGATTTTCTAAGGTTCTAAGATTTATGCTCATATAGGAAATATGTTTTCCATTTGCACTGATATTTTCAGTGGATTTCACTGCTTGCTATGAGACTAAAAGCAGCAAGACAAAAAAAACCCTAAAGCCTGTAGCTTTGATGAAACAGCTTCTGTCATACTGTTCCTCCTGGCACTGGACCCCCCCTGGTATTTATGGGTGGGAGAAGGGCCTTGTCCCTGCTTTTGCATGGGGGAGAACGTCTTTTGCTTTGCTTTCTAAGCACTTTTTAAAAATTTTATATACATACGCGTGCGCCTGTGTATATGTGCACATATGTTTGTGTTTATTTCTGTGTGCGAGCCCCGTTCTGCCCTGTAATGTCTTTGGAGCGCGACCCTCATGCCGCAGTCGAGCTCCGTGTGGCTAGCTTGCCATCTTTTTAAATGCTTGTCTGAGGATCTCAAGATTGCTTTCTTGGTTGTTTTGTGGTTTCTGGCCCATCTGAAGGGCCTGGCTCTTAGGAAGAGCAGGAATCCCTGGGCAAACAAAGTCCAGGCTCTGCTGTGGAGGGGGGCTATCCCAGCAGGCAGACTGGTACCACTGTGCGCTGGAGGGGGGCAGAGGCAGGGAGAGACTTTTGTCTTCCCTGACATACTGACCCAATGCCAGATCTCAAGTTTGAGACTGGACTCATCAGACCTGCATGTTACCTTCCTTGTGAAGATGTGGGGTTTTAGATCTTTGATACCAAAAAAAGCTTTAGCAGAGGATTTCTTTTGCTACCCGATTGCTGCATGCCTGCCATACTGCACAGGTAGGGCTTAACCGAGAAGCTCAGAGCACCTGCTCGACGGAGACCTGCTGAGTACGGCAGAGGAAAGGAAGGCTGAGAGAGTGCTATCAGGTCTAAAATGGGACTCAGTGTTGTACTAAGATAAAAGTTACAGTATATTGTGAATTATAGCCTGCTGAGCTAAGGAATAGTAACGACAGAGGGGTGTGAGGCATACTGAACAAATGTAGTAGGGGTATTGTAACCACCAGCGAAAATCAACACCATGGAAGATGCCAAAGGAGGACAGGTACGTATCTTGTAGTTACTTCAGGGGTGCAGGACACAACCCTGGGACTACATCCACTTATTCACACCACTGAAGGCCATAGAGTCTGTACAAGGAGTTTTCTTGGCAAATGCAGTATCACAATAAAGGTTTTCATGAGGTTGGGGCGGGATTTTTTTGTTTTGTTGTTGGTTTGGGTTTGGGTTTGTTTTTTCTTTTTTTTTTTTTGGCAAGATAACGGCATGCTGTGACACCCGTGAATACAGACTTAATTGCAGAAACTTCCTTTCTTCACCAAGAAACATTAGCAACAGAAATACATCTCTAAGAGGCAAAAAAAAAAGGCATGTCTACAAAAGGCAATTATGTATAATAAACCAGTTTGCTGTTTGGCTGAATGAAACAAAACACAGTTTGTGAACTTTGAGATGATTCATAGTGCTGCCTTAGAGTAAAACCAACGAAATTAAATTGCATTTGGCATGCTGGTTGTACTCTGCAATTTCTTTAAAAATATAATTGATTAAAAAAGATTGAATGGAAAGGCAGTGACTTGGGTGGGATTCTCTCTCTCAAGCTGGCTGAATAATGGGTATTTTGCCTCCCTGGAAAACCTAAAAGCTGGGGCGGGGAGAGGGGGTGTTGAGAGTGAGAAGAAAGGGATGATTGAGATGAAGCCAACATAACATGAGAGCTGGAATTTCTGGAATAGGAGAAAAGAGGAATGTTAATTTGATGTCAATTTTGTAATAATTTTGCTTTTTCAAACTCTGTTTCTGTTTTCTTTCAACAAAACAAGTTAGCACTTCTGAAAGAAATATTTGGTTTTGAACAATCAAAATGATTTCACTATTTCATATTTCTCTCCTCCTCCTTTTTTGGGGTACTGAAATATCCACCTGAATTAGCAAAGAATGTAGAATTTGGAGACTATAATTTTTTTTTTTTTTAAAACTAATTTTGTTCATATCTAGTCTTTGTACCCACACCAGCCTCATTGTACTATTTGAAATGCTTGGAGCTCCATGTGGAGGCTCAAAAAGGACTCCATAATCTTCCTGAGGAGGCTGTCCTACATGTTGGTGCCATTGCAGGCAATCACAGACTGTTTCCTAAGAGGCTTTGTGTGTCCCCCAGGCAAGGTGATACGGGTGCTGAGCACAGAGGCACAGCGCAGAGCTCTCCTGAGGCTGGACGGGACGGGTGGGGAGTTGTCGAATACTCGTCATATTGCACCTGGCTTGTTGCAGTTTTCATAACTGGCTGTATCAGGAATGGCACAGAGCTGCCATTATCGCATCGCTCCTTAACTGCTTGAGGGCATGAAGTTTTGCGTCATGCGTTTTCAAAGTGCAACACAGAAAATCATCCATGGTATTAGCTGCAAACCATTCAGCAGCTGTGATCACAGTTACATTGAAAGGCTTCCTTGATGGTATTGAAACTTATTGAAATATATAAAAGAGAGCAGGAACAAGGGAAATCATACAATACTGTGAAGTTTTTGCGTAAACATTGGTCACAGTAGTGAAATGAAAAATTTTGTTTGCAGCTGTTACTTAATCACCAGCTCAAACCATTTAAAGACGAATATCTTTGCTTGCATCAGGACAACTTTATTTATTATCTAACTGCCTTTAGAGCTGCTAAGGATTTTTCTGTTGACTCCATTGGGAGCTGTTGTAAAACCCTGTAATGATGAGTCTACATGAGAAGGAAGTGTACAAATTCTTTATAATGCTATAGTATAAAGAAATGTGTATCACAAACCAGCTACCTACTTATAAAAGTTGTGCAATGTATATAGGATGGTATTTCTTCTTTTTTAAAAAAAGTTTGCAGAAGGGTATGGGTGATACATAGTTTTAAGTCCTTATGCCATCAAGGCAATTATAATGAAACTGAAATGTTTATACAGGCCTTCATGGAGGCATTGCCACAGCCCCCTCACAGGTATCGTATAAACTGACTTAAAAGGTTACAGCTTCTAATAAAAACTAAGCATCATTATCCTGAACTACTAGAAGTTTTCTTGTATTAGTTTCAAGGATTTATTCCATTTCTTTGTCTATTGAGGACACCATTGCTTGAAATGCAGGACAAATGCTAAGCTGACCAGAAAATACAGCCATCCTCCAAGAAGAGAGTTACTTTTTCAATAACAAATTGACTTAAAATTGATTATAAATCCAAAAGAAATTACTTAGTTATGAACTTGAGTTAAAGCAGATTGCAATGTAGTTTGGCTTTAAATAGGTGGCAATACGTATCCATTA
Organism: Fulmarus glacialis; assembly: GCF_000690835.1. NCBI lineage: Eukaryota > Metazoa > Chordata > Aves > Procellariiformes > Procellariidae > Fulmarus > Fulmarus glacialis. The sequence goes on along the minus strand of NW_009197002.1, from coordinate 3,519 downwards.
CTCTGTTCAATATGCTAATGGAAAACGAGGTCAGAATAATAAAGCATCTAATGAACAAAAAACCTTGAGAAACAGTATCTGATCTATGTTTAGCTTTCTTAATTACAGGATAGCAGCAATGAAACGCAGGCTGTCATCAGATAATATTTCACTTAGCAGAAAACTGAGAACTGGAACACCTATAGCACTAGAAATATACGCCAGAGTTCTGCAGAAGTAAAAAGGCGGTACAAAACAAAATACTGCGTATGAGACTTGAGGCCACAGGAGTTGTGTTGTCTACCCGTATGGTAGTCTGCTGCTGCAAAACTCAATAATCAAGTCCCCATTGATGGCCCTGCAGGTTGACTTACCAGATGAACACACAGTAATGAAGAATAATGATACTACCATTTTCCAAAAAGGACAGATCAGAGATATGTAGCATGTGGTGTTCCACCAAGAAAATCACAGGAAGGACCGCAGTGGATTGAGACAGACGATCTCCACAACATGATGCTGTTGGAATGAGCTGATATATCAAGTATGTTGTCTCTTGTGGTCATCACTTTGGTGACTCAGAGCAAATGTCTATCACCAATCAAAAAGACTTTAGGAAAATCCAAGGAAAGTCAGGCTAGCCAAGCGACAAAGTAAGTGAGGATGTTAGAAATAAGGCAAGAACCTTTAAAAAATTAAAGTACCTGAAAACAGAAAAACAGGAAAGATGATAAACTAACATAACTTAGGTCCTGCTTTGAGAGAAGGTTGAACTAGATGATCTGCAGTGGTCCCTTCCTACCTAGAGTTTTCTTCACTTCTGTGAAATGTAAGTACAATGTAACAGGCCAAAACCACAAACAACCAACCAACACCACCACCACAATAAACAAAAACCCAAAAAACTTGAAAATGGTATAAAAAAAGCTGTGATTTTTTAAAAAACACAACAGGAATATGAAGCCTAATGTAAAGGCATGGGAGAAAAACTTTCTTTACACATCATCTCTATGGAGAAGACTGGGGAGATACCCGTGCTGGAAGTGTATTTAAAGGGATCATGTGAGTTGATAGTCCTCAAAGAGAAATTCTGGTCAATGAGATTGCCAAACAAATGCTGGAGTATGTGATAAGAAATTACCAGGAGCAGATGTTATAACCCAAAATTTCTGAAGGATTTCTCCAGTGAAATTGCTGCCTTTGTACTTGATGATGAGAAGGGTTGTGTGTTCAATCACATTTTTAAAAGGATCCCAGTGGAAAGCCAGAGCACTAATGGCATGAGGCCTAATGTCTGTTGTGGGGGAAAAAAGATAGAAACCATAATAAGAAACAGAATGAATGGACACACTGATGAATATGATATTTTGGGAAGAAGTCAGCACAGTTCTGAAGGAAAGTCAAGCCCCACAAATCCATTGCAGTTCAGAGAAGGGGTGACTAAGCAGGTGGATAAGATAAAGCCTGCTGATATAAAATCAATTTGGACTTTCAAAAAGGCATTTGACAAGGTCCCTTGCCAGTATTTTTAAAGAAACTTAGTGACTGTGTATTCATTGAAGGAATGAATAACCAGTCAGGGATCAAAAGAAATGGTCAGGAAATAAACAGTGTGATGACAGAGTTTGCTTATGAGATCAGGTTATTCAAGATAATAATGAGGAGGGCCTGAATGTGAACATGAGATGAAATATCTCATGATACTGAGTGACTGGGTGATAAAATGTCAAAGGAAATTGAATGTAAATAAAATGCAAAGTAATGCACATGAGAAAGAATAATACCTTAGTAGTGCTTGTTTCTGATTTGAACGTAAGCACTAACAGCTAAGTTTATAATTGATAGTTCAGAGAAAATGCCAGAGCTGTGCTCAGTAATGATCACAATAAATAGGAATATTAAAGATTATTATAGTGGGAATAGAAAACAGAACAGAAATCAGAACGAAAAAACGTCATTGTGTTGCTACATTTACCCATTACACATACATTGACTAACATGCACAGTTCTGGTGAAACTACATCAGAAAGTTGTAGTAGAACTAGAAGTGGTACAGATGGAGATAGCAAGCATGATCAAAGATGGAGTATATTCCATATGGAAAATGACTAAATTGACTCTTCAGCCTAGAAAAGAGTTTTATGTTCTGTAGCTGAGAGGTGGTTTGAGACATGGTAGAGAAAACCTGACCCTCAGGTGATTCCTGAATCTATTCAAGATGGTGTACCCACAAAACCAGACTGAGGGAAGAAGGGGATAGTAGGCAACTTGCACACCCGGTTCAGTATTACCTCTGAGTCAGCACTTTGCAAAGTGATGTTATAGGCTGAGGGGATGTAGAGAAGTGTCAGAAGTGGGAAGAAGGGAGTAGTAGTGTAAGAGTGATTGGGTGAATGAAAAATGTCTCCAGAATTTCATGCCAACTTCTTTTGTTTGAAATGATCAGCAGGAGAAGAGTGTCACATCTGTATGCCTGGAGCACTTGCAAAATGTGCTCATCTTTAGAAATGAAAAAAGATTAAATCGGTCTGCTTTGGGTTCTTGGGATTAGTCCTTTGTCTCCTCATGCTAACCCAGGTGAGTGCTGCGGGGTGCTAGGTAGCAGTGTGGGTTTAAGGAAGTGGGAGCCTGGAGCAGCTGTGCATGTTCTTTTCAAAAGAAACGAAGTTTTAGGAATTATAATTAGTTAGAGGGCTCTGAAGATACATTAAATTTGATTTGCACAAGCAAAGCCTCATCTGCTTCCCCAAGAGTATCCCTGATTACATGCAGTCTTGTTTTGAAATCCCCATAGTGGTTAGAGGCAGGTTTCCTTTTTGGAGCACAAGTGTCAGTGTGTCTCTGATTCTGCTGCTTTTTTACTTAGTGAAAAGAAAGGTTCAACCCAGTAACAGCAGACCTAAGAAAGATGGTTTTGTGCTGTTCTTTCCTGTGCCTATTAAAGCTGCAAATGGAGTTTAGGAAGAAAATGTATTAATTTTCCTTCCTCAGCATGAAGCTTTCTTTTTCTTGCATAATAGTGGTGCAAACCTGACTTTCCCTATCATTTAAAACAGGCAATGATCTTTTTGTGTTTTGGGGTGCATGGGTACCTCTTGTGTTGTTTGATTTCTCCTTGAAGAGGAATAGTGAAGAACATGGTTGTAGCTGAGACATACTGAACCTGTGAGTTTATGATTCTGTAATGGGAAGGAAACAAAGGTGTCATCTGTTTATGTTCTTCTTTTTTTGTCTTTAAACCAAAGCACAGTCTCAGCACATAGAAATGGTATCTGCGCAGTGTATATAGACACAGAGTTTTCACAGCTGAATTCCTGTTACTGTAAGGGAAATAATTTCTTGGACTGTCTCTGTAAGTTTTTAACAAATTTGTGTTTCTCTCTCTAGTGCCCACGTAGGTTACTGCTGCTTAGCTCATTTTTTCTATTTCAGTGCTTTGGTCAAACCACTTCTCTTGGTGTTTTTATTGTGTTACTATGAGTTATATTTTTTGCCTCATTAAAATGATACCATTCTCATAGAATCATAGAATAGTTTGGG
>NW_009197001.1:0-54891 GCF_000690835.1 Fulmarus glacialis | reverse complement strand
GATTCTAAAGCATTTATTTTTCCCATCTTTTCTTATCCTTTCATTTCAAAATATTTTTCATAGTGAAGAGAGCCACTGATTGACTTCCCACTTGGAAGTCCCCTTTTATTTTCAACAAAACATGCCACTAAGAAGAAATAGTCTAAAAACCAAACTCTTGCTGTGCAAACTGCCAGACTGCTTAGGTAGTTAACCATGATAGCAGGGTGATGCACCAAAAGCCTACAAGCCTGTACTCTGCTCTCGATCAATGCTGCTGAGATACACGTCTGTGTATATATATAAACACATGCACACTTTTTTTTTTTTTTTAATGTAACTTATCCAGTTGTGACTTTATAATGATAAAAATTTTCTTTCTGGGACTACATGATCCAAACGCATAAGTGTGATGAATTCATTCAAATTATGCAACCACTCTGGAATCCCCATAAACATTAAAACAGTATGTGGTAACAGATTTTTTTTCTGAACAAGAGCTGCTCAGTCTAGTTTTGAAGCAGTTGGTGAAGTGTTTGCTAACAGCAGGACCTTATGTTGCTTGATCCTTTGCCTATGTGGCAGCTACAGATATTTCAGACTAAAGATCAGATATTTATTGCTCATTTATTTCCATTAAGACAAGTCTGAAATAAGCACTTGTATTTGTACTTAGTCAAGTAGTGGGACAGAATGAAAATACAAGCCTAATTCTCCAGCATGTTTGTTGCACCCAAATACAACAAGCACCAAGGAGATGTGGAACACTTCAAGTAGGAATGGTTGCGGTTTACTCTATTGAAGAAAAACAAATAGTGGACACAAGGCAGAGGAATAATATGCTGAAAAGCAAGAAAAAAAGCACATGCCCTCCACAGACAACTGGAAAAGTAACATATTTCCCTTTGGAAATGAAAATTTATTTTACTGATGTCTCATTAACTTTTGACAGGACTGTAACATTTACTTACCATAGCCACTAATGAAATTAACTAACTGGGCCATTTTTGAGTGAAAAGGAGACTTCATATAGGCCAGAGAAAGTTAGTTCAACAGGGATTGCAAATGCCTTGTGAACTCTGATTATTTTCATGCAGCCATTTTGTGTTTGTTCTGCAACAGTTTTTTTAATAATCTTTTTTTTAATTCATGAAAGCAACACAACAAAATTCTTATGATACACAAGTAACTCTTTTGAGGGATGCATTGTTGCACTTTATCTCATTGTAAAATAAAACATGAAGCCATGCCAAATATCTTTGGGATAGTTTAACAATACAATACATTTAGATTCCGGGGTTTCTGCTACTGTATAAAAATATAATTGCCACCTAATGTTAAGGCAGTATTTTCTAGTTTAGCTTTGTAGAGACTGCCTGTACAGTCTGCCAGGAATTGTTTGTCTCCTCACTGGTACTATAAAGCCAATATGGTAGAATTGAGCCTTGAGCATTAAGTTGAAATTTATGTATTCCTGAACTGCCCAGTTCTAGTACTTTGATCTGGAACAGATGCAGGCATAACAGCAAAATTTCATCTGAACCAGTGAAACATCCTGCCTGATTGATATAAAATAAATACTTTTTCATGACTGGGGAGTGCACAGATGAGCTATTAATGATTGTGGAACCACAATTTCTTGTGGTTCATAATTACTGAAGCAGAATACATTTCTATAGCTTATTCCTAAAATATTTTTTTTAAAAAAAATCTATTCAAAAATCTTCACTGTTGTTCAGCACATCTTCAATATGGTCCCAGAACTTTATCTGATGATTTCTCAGCCATGTTTTAACCTAATACTTCCATAAATTGGACAGCTCTTGGAAAACACACTTATTCTACTTCAAAAGATATTGATCACACTATTATTCTCCTTTCTCGTAATACAAAAAAAAGTTCTTGCATCCATCTAAACCTAGGTATGCTAATGGTTATTCAATGATGCAACTGAAAAGGCTGGATTTTGACAATTTTTAAGCTAGTTTGGTGACCCTCCTTTAATCCACATGTGTAAAATCATCTAGATGTCTCCCTCCTATGTTACAAACAGTTTGAAGCGGAGAAAATTACCTATTACCAACTCCATACATAAACTCTCCACACTGACTCTTCTTTTATACATGAGAGTATATCAGTGAAGACTTCCTAGTCTGTAAATACTTTAGCCATTTTTTTCTATGATGGAAAATAAATACAGTAACAAAAAGATGCTTTCTGAACATCCTGAAAAAAAAAAGTGGAATATACTATTTGGGAGGAATAAATAACAATTGCCTCTTTCATTAGTTACTCTGCATGACTCATGTAATTATTCACTTCTGTATGAATAACAGGGTGATGTATGTTTGTCACTTTTTGTGGTGGATGTAGAAATATTCCAATATTTGTAACTCTGACTTTGAAAACATGTATCAGTGTTTTCAGTGTAAGGGCATAGTAAGAAAAAAAGTAATGCCAGATATGTGGATTTGTTTATTTTTATTTGCAAACCGTATTTTGATGTTACTTCACAGCCTGTTTGTTCAATATCATAATTATCTTTAATTCACACAAGCCTACTTCTATGTGGAATTATAAATCCTTCAGCCCAATCAGAGGATTGGGTCCTGACTGCTGAAATTATTCTACTTGGCTGATAGACTTTCAGTCTTTTCTTTCAATTTCTTTTCTGTTGAAAACTGTGAAATCTAATCAAGTCCACAGAAGATTTATACATTACACATATTACTGCATCATTTATATATTGATGTACTAGCAATATTTCCAGAGTTCACTCTCTTCAGTGAACTAAACATCCTCCACTACAGAAAAGAAACAATGCTTTACAGAACACACATAGTTTCAACTTTTGGAAATTTAGAGCTAGGGAAAGGTAAATTGAAACTACGTTTTAATACTTGTCACATTTTTCTACTTAAATTCCAAGAGGATCCCAACCTGAGAGAGGAAACAGATTAATTGTATGCCTAAACATGATACTTCTCCACTTTTTTCTTCATGTCTTTGTAATTTCATCATACCTATTTATGACAGTCCTGCTCAAGCAGTTTTAAAATTCCCTTCTGAGTCTTCATTTTAAAGGTGAAAATGAATGGGAATTTATTGCTTAGCTTCCGAATCAAATTCACTTATGACAAAATGCGTTTTAACTCTCAAAATGAAGCCCAGCAAAGTATCATCTGCTAAATGTATCATCTAAATGCTAAATGCCTCAGTCAGCAACATATCTAAAACATGATTACAAAATTAAAGGATTTTTTTTCGAAGCACACACTGCTTAGCTGTTTTCTTTATACAGACTGCTCTAGTGGCTACCTTTCTTTTTCTACAGTTTCCTACATTCCATAGGAATTTCTTTCATTCCATACATTGATCAATGGACTTACTGTTTGAATTACAGTAGTCTGGATTCACAGTTTGTGAAAGGTGTTTTTCTAGGTGCAGATCTTTATAAAAATCAGCCACTGCCATGTTTTAACAATTTTTTTGTGCAGCTCCACTTCATTTGTCCCAGCATGCTAAGGGTTATGGGAGGCCATGAGGAGTGAAACTATTTATTTTAGAATCACATTTAATAACTCTCACATTTTTAAGCACAGATTTTGCAAACCATAATTAGAACCTAGAGCAGTCAGAATTCTATGCTTATTGAATATACTCTCCAGACACACATTTCACAACAATTGTTTTGTAATGTTTTCTAATGCCAGTGAAATGAGTACATAATGTAGGAATAACTGATTAAAGCATAATTTAAAAAGTAGCCCCTTAAAATAGTTACTTAATTTATGTATCTAAAATGTAAGTTTATTTTTCATTCCTTTCTCTTCAATGCTTACACCAGAACTACTGAAGATGATAAAACTAGATAGAGCTCTTGCTTCTTCCTTGGCCATACAGTACAAACCCTTCTAGCTGCAGGCTCCAGTGACTGGAATCCAGTGTTATATCAGAACAGAACTGAGTAACAGTGAACACAGAAGAGAATGACGTTGCCAGTGCTGCTTGCAGGATTATCTTCCTAAGAAGCATTATGTTTTGCTTTCATTTAACAGGCTACAGGCAATGCCATGTATATCAACCAGTTAGAAGTGTTAAAAGATTTGTCTCCAAGGAGGCACATCACATCTAGGAAGTTCAAGGCTAACCAGACAAAGCCAAAGCTGATCTGATCTAGTAATGGTCATGACCCATTTGTGTGGGAAGTTAGAATAGACGATCTTCAGAGTTGCTTTCCTTCCAACCTGCATTTCCATGACTTTGTTTTACAGGTGGACAATCATCTTTTGTAGCTGTAATTACTGTGAATATAATTGGCATTTTAAAGGTGACTAGGAGGTAACAAGTCTGCTCTGAGAACTTCAAGGCCACATTGCACAAACTTTTGTGCATGCACTTGGAGTCAAGAACCTGTTCCACTGATTTCCTAAGGAAGTAACATGCCTTTAGAAAAATCTTGGCAGAGTGGAAGAGTGGTAGACAGCATTTCTTTTGAAGAAGACACTTTAAAAAAAGGTCTATAGAAAAGTACATGAGGGTGAGAGGGAGGTTTAAGCAGCAAATGCTAAGAAAAAATGGGTGAGTAGGAATTGCAGTAAAAAAAAAAACTTGGAAGATGTCTTAGGCTCCTGGAGTGCTATGAAAACCCCTGCCATTAATTTTGTGGTAAATATCAATACTACAAACACCTAAGTGTTCATACAGCTTTGCTTGCCAGGCATTTTTCATCCTACTAATTTTTATGAGCACAATCCTGGGAAATTTGGAAGAATTGCTTCCCAAGTTCTGCTTCTATCAGTTTCAGGAGACATTGGACATTTTCAAGCCTCTTCTCAAGATATCAGTAGGCTTCAGGATGGTGTTTTTTTAGACTCTGGTTCAGAATGGCACTTAGAGATGTGCCTTCTGGGACATAGAATCATATGTCACCCACTGATGTGAGTACCATTTTCTAAAAGCAGGGACATGCTGAAATACTCTTCTGAACTGTGGCTGTGCTATCTTCTTATTCATAATAATCTCATTGTTAGCAAACTAATGTGAAATTTCCAAAACAGGTCCCTTACAATCAAAACTAATGGTGTAGTTAAAAGGCTGAACATCTTAGTGCTTTTAAGAAAACGATAAATGATTCCTTCTGTTATATGGTTATATCGTCATTGTTCCTGCCAACAGACATTTTTATTTTCTGGCTAAATTTGTGTTGAATTCACATCTCATTGTAACTTCACATAGCTTTAGCAAAAGAATCCTACACAATATGTTTACTGTAAAAAGCTAACAGAAGTCCTACTGATTAAATCCCCCCAAAGTAAAGCTAATGACTAAAGCATTATTTATTTAAAAAGGAAAGACAAAGCACCTTTGCGTGAGGAGTTACTAAAACAGATGTTTCTTAGACACAGACAGGTTTTTCCAGCTCTGTTACACAGGGTAATAGCGGACCTATCTGTTACTGTGCTTCTTACAGAACTGATTTATCAAGTCCTTGTATATTCTTTGACCTGATTATAATCAGTATGAAATCAAACTTTTACATCATCACTGATCATATATGCTATGGAATGGATCATATAATGAAAAATATTTTCCATGCAGCAGGGAGGTTTTTTTCGTTATTAACATGCTTGATATGACTGTAAATACTAACAGCACTCTGAGTGGTATAGTCTAGAACACTTTGCAGAAGCAGATCATGACAGACACTAGTAGTATTTATGTTAGCCTTCCTTTCACAAATAGCATGATTCCAGAAGGACTGTGGAGTAAAATTTTTCCTTTATCTTGTTAACTGTAATGTTTCTAACAAGCAACTCTCCTATGTTAACTTTACTAAATGATATGGGGTTTTTGCTGATATACAAGATATACAAGAAATAATCTTGGAGAAATACAATCTCAAAAGCCTCAGAATAGATATTGCTTTGTCACCTGTAACAGAGAACATAAAAATGAGCACATGAAAAAACAAATACTTCGTAAAAGTTTCCCAGGAACTGTAAAAGTTTAAGTCCTTGCAACAGGATTGAAGGCAGCACGGGGAGAACGTGGAGGAAGAAAAAAAGACAAATGAGAGAAATGTTACAGAAAGAAATTTTATAATACATGTCCTTAAACTAGCGACTCCCAAAAGTCCTGCAGAATCTTGCTGAAAACATTGCAAAGTATTATTCCAAGCAAGTCTTGATATTATAATACTCAGACTGCTTTTGCATTTTAAGCATATGTTGTTGTTTTTAAAAAGCAAACAGTGAGCCTAGCAAATGTATTGCAAACCACTTGGCAACAGTAAACCTTCTTGAAATAAATCAGACTGCATGTCAGCACCCATCCCTGAGGTACTAGGATTTGCTATGGCATTTACCATATTGCAAGGGAGAGACAGTGGCTGTGTGAGATGGTGCTTGACATCTGGCCAAGGTATGATTTTTTTTTGTTTGTTTTTATACTGCTCTGTGGGATTATATCATGGAATCACAGAATGGTTTGGGTTGGAAGCGACCTTAAAGGTCATCTAGTTCCTATCCCCTGCCATGGGCAGGGGCACCTTCCACTAGATCAGGTTGCTCAAAGCCCCATCCAACCTGGCCTTGAACACTGCCAGGGAGGGGACATCCACAATTTCTCTGGGCAACCTGTTCCAGTGTCTCACCACCCTCACAGTAAAGAATTTCTTTCTAATATCTAATCTAAATCTACTCTCTTTCAGTTTAAAACCATTACCGCTTGTCCTATCACTACACTCACTGGTACAGGGTCCCTCCCCATCTTTCCTGTAGGCTCCCTTTAAGTACTGGAAGGCTGCAATAGAGTCTCCCTGGAGCCTTCTCTAGGTTAAACAACCCCAATTCTCTCAGCCTGTCCTCACAGGGGAGGTGCTCCATCCCCCTGATCATCTTCGTGGCCTCCTCTAGACCCACTCAAGCAGGTCCATGTCTTTCTTACGGTTAATTTTATTCTTTCGAGTGTTCTGATTGATTATAGACTATCATCAGATGATTGAAACTCTGACAGTGGCATACCTTTAGTCTACTTATTTTTCATTTACTTTATAGACATCATAGAAATGTTTTCCCTTTGATTAACTGCTTCTTACATAACTTCTTGTAACAAAGACAGCAATAACAATATCCAAATTCCTGCCCAGTCTGGCTTTCCATGTCCAACCAAATTTTCAAAATATAACACCTTTTAGTGAAAAAAGAAATTCCGCATTGTGGATCTGGATTGAGCTCTTTGGCCATTATTGTGCTAAAGAAAAAAGCTAAAGGATTTGCAGTGCATGGTGTATTTCTCTCATTTGAACGCAATTAAAATTGTTTGTGCAACTTCTTATAAGAGGTAGAAATACAAATCAGCTCTCAATTCTACCAGTGATTTCATACTTCCCGTATAAGTCAGCTAAGAAACACAGAGAGAGACATCTCACAGACTTCTGGTTATCTTTATGGTTATTATTACCAAAACACAAGGAATCAGTTACTTGGCAGATTTCGTGAGATAAATTTTCATTGCAGATAATAGAAATAGAAAAACTTGAGACTGGTCAAATCAAAGCCCCCTTTGATATTTATAAAGTTTGTAATTTAAGAAAATTTTTTCTTCTTTCTTCCTTAATGCCCAAACTTTTATCAGAACTTCTGAAAACAAAATTTTGCACCAAATTCACAATCTCTCCATATAGGTGGTTGAAAATGCATTTCTGTGATTTAGAGCTTCTATAAAAGTCCTTTCAATATCAACAGTTCTCATAAGGTTCCTAGCCATTTAAAAAATTTTGTATGTGTTCAAAAATTTGTATGTGTTCAGTACACCAGGAAATCCATATTCATCTGTGGAATTCATAGCAATTTTTATAAAGCATTCAGAATTATGTTGGACAACCTCTAATTTCTGTGCAGTGAAGCCATCTTTCAAACACTGTCTTGACCCAAAAGTGTTGACTTCACCCCAGTGTCTACTGAACATTTCCAACTCAAGCACAGAATGACTGAACCACTCAGTCATATATTGCAACAATTTGGTCATACCCTAGTCAGTAATGCTGAAAAGAATGTTGGCAAGATTCAGCACATTCCATCTGCCCTTATTCTTTTCTCTGTGCAGTTTCCATTTTGAAGGCTGTGCTGGGTCTTCATGATGCTACTATGGCCTTACCACACTGCATGCTGGTTTAGGATCCAAGCTAGCAGAAAACAGCAAAGATTTCAATCCCTCTGGTCCCAGTTTTCCATTGCTTTTGTATTCATTTTAATATTCAGCTTGCCTAAATTTTGTTTTCTAGCAGTAAATACCACATACAGCTACTCCTGTTATTCAGATATATAGCTCTGATTCTTTTTTTCCTAACTGATGAAAGAAGGAATTTTCTGATGAAGTAAGTTTTCAAAAAAATCCACTGATTAAAGATTTTTAGAAAACATGTTAATGTCCATGAACTTCTGTCAAAACACAACCATGCTTCTTTTGACAGATTTGACATGCTACATAAAATCAGATACTAAACATAAAACTATAACTGATTCTTTCAATTCACCTGACGTCTGGAGTTCATGGCTTCAGCACAGTCCCATAATACAGAACTCCGCAGAGACGGGGACTTCAAGACTTCCAAAGTTCTGCTTTTAGCTCCACAACAAGAAGCACAGAAGCCCTGACACTAAGCTGGGAGCTGGGAAGACCCATCACTTGGACCAGTAGAACCTGGACTAACCTTAACTTCAAAGCAGGGAGCATGAAAATCTCAAGAGGTCTTTCTATCTTCCTCACTGTTGAGCCAGCATCCCTAGAAGATCAGAATCAAATGCTATGAGCTTCTCGCATCATTGACTTCTATGGCTGGTAGCCCCTCTGAGCTCTCTGCATCTTGTGACTGATACAGAGCTGGGAGTTTGACTCTCAGGAACCACAGCTGAACTGGGAGATGTTAGAACAGGTTTCCAAGGCTCAGTAACATTTCAGAATTTACTGAGGGAAGTGGGGGAATGTTGAGAAAATTTCAAAGTTTCACTTTACATTTTTAAAAAAATCTGAATTATTATTGTTATTATTATTTTTAAGAGTGTGTCAGAATTGCCTAAGGAATGAAAATACTGACTTTTGTCTAGAGTAATGGCTAAATCTATAGAAAGCTGATTCTGCAGCTTACTCTCAGTTCTGCAGTCTTTCCAGAACGAAACTTGTAAGCAAGGAAAACATAAGCCTTTTTAAGGAAGGCAAAGGTACAAGCTAAAAAAAATTATGTTTAATCATAGCAGGTTTGCCTTGGCCTTGGCATAACTTCAAATGCAAGGATATATCCAGTAATTAGACCCAATTTGGTCTGTAATAGAAAGAAAAAAGGTAAATAAAAACCCTAGTGCAGTCTCAGCAAGCAACAACTTTTTTCTGTGCACCATGAGTCATAGCTGCTAGCAACAAAGACACCCACTTCCTATCTCACAAGACATCTATTTGCTTCAGTCTTCAGTGATGGCTAGTACCCAAAGCAGAGTACAAGAAAATCCGAAATGAGCAATTATAGAATAGACTGCCCACAGGGAAACCTAAATCCTTCAAATCTTGCAAAATCCTTGCATCTTTTCACTGGTCAGCTTGTGCCTGGAGGAACATGAGCTGTATTCCTTCCAGAATTTTTAAAAAAGTCCTTCCTAGCTCTTGCATTCATTTTAGCATTCGGTTCATCTGAATGAACATTGATGTCAGAGAGTGGAAGAATTAAGCCACTATTAGTACAAAAAAGTTCATTTCATTTAGTAGTAACTGGAGACCATCTGCTACAACCAAAAATTATTGAAAGTTGACAGGTATCCAAAAGCAGTTTTCCTTCATTAATGTTTGTAGATCAACTGCTGCTCTCTGTGTCACACTTGTATGTCTTCACTCTGGGTACACAGAGCACCTCCCCTCACAAATGTGCTGATTTATAGCCAGGGGTCAGAGGTGTTATATAAATGCCTAAGAAAATAAAATTACTATCTCTGCGCAATGCATTGCAATTGACTTTTCTTGAGAAGAGTTACATTCAAGTACTGCAACATTGCATTCACCTGGTTGGAATTCAAAATAATCAGGGTGAAAAGAAGTCAGTACCAATACTGAGTTCAGAAAGTGTAGGGTAGTTTCTTTTGAAATGATCCGGACTTCAAACTGAAGTGTCAATATTCTACATATGCAGAACTGTATGTTTGAACAGCTGGCCATGGCATAAAGTGCTTTAATGTAGAGAAAGAGCAGTCTGGAAGCAGTTATAAATAACAGTTTCTCTGTGAACAATCTGGACATTTCTGTATGCAATTCCTAACCTACAGTTTAATAAATGACAATTACAATGAACTTTGTCAGCCCCTTGGCACAAAATAGACACCATGAACACAGAAACAAAACTGATCTCTGAAATACTTCAGGTTTTGCAGTTACAAGGCTGCTGGGTTTTGTCAGACACGGTAAAGAAAACTTCAAAACCCTTTTTTTTTTCTGCCAAGGAAAGAGATTCTCAAGAATCACATGCCATTCCACCTCTCAAACTTCTTCTGTTGGCCATATTAAAATAACAGACACAAGGCAGCAAAGCTAAAAACAAATTATTGCTAATAAGAAGGCAACATGGTTTTCTCTGGACAAAACATCATGCATCTAAGTGTAAACTATGCTGCTCCAAAATCATTATGAATCCCACACAGCTCTCACTAGGTTTTCTTATTGGTAGTCATTATATTAGTTATCACATCAATTATTAATTGTCATGTCAATAATTAAAATGGCATTGAAAATCCAGAGAATACCTGGTTCCCAGTTTTGGGAAATGGGAATATTTTTCCTCATTGTGTAAGTGTAACTAGACCAGTAAAAATATGATGGAGCGGGGAATCCCAGGTCCCAGAAAGAATTCATCATCATCAGTGACAGAGCAACTTTTGGCATATTGCAATATAAGCTGAAAAAAAGAGGGAGATTTGCATAGTAACATCTCTAAGCTTTTCAATCTCCAAATCATAAAATGCCCACACCACCATGGGGCTCTGCTCTGTACCACAAAATCTTGCAAACCTTCCTCTATACCCTAGGTGGGACAAAGTTCAAATGGCACAATTGCACCAGGGATATCACAGTAGGACTATCCATCAGGGCTTAGATTCCTACCATTCTGACATTTTGCGTCTGACAAGAATTGCTGCTGGCACACCAGTGGTTGCACCATTGCTTCAGTGCAACAAAGTCACATAATATGCACAGGTAACTAATAAGGCTAATCCTGAAGGGAAAGCCTGGATCAAAAGATCATGCAATGTAATTACGATTCTCTGTGAGAAAAAATTAACCACACTGTCAGACATGTAACCACTTCAGCTGTAGTAAAAGCCAGGAGAACCTACTCGGTATTCTGCATCCAGGTGGATAACCAAGACAGTGCTCTCTACTGTATGTTAAAATCTGAAGACACCTTAGTTACAAAGAGGTTAATTTCCAGAGCAGGGACAGAGGTATTATTGTTCTATGACAGTTGTAGGTCTCATGCGTTTGACAACCCCTGCAAAAACAGTGCTAAGAAGCCACAGCAGAGTCTCCCCTCACTCCTTTTGGCAGTTGCCTTTAAACTGAGGATCTTGCCTTAGGTCCTGCCTATGCTATGCTGCAGCTCCAATGCAGCAATGTCCATATCTAGCCATGTATCCTGCTGATCCAGACCCAGACCTTTACCCACAGATTGAATTCCTGACTTGACATTGGACCTGCCTCATCACTGTGGACTTGTGCAATGATCTGGACTCTTGGCTGAACTTGGTTACCATCAACAAACATACTCTGCTCATTTTGCTTTGCTACTGCGGAACTGTGCCCTTGTTGGTAAGGTCACTTGTTAACATGGTTGGCTTCCAGCTCCCTGACATCTACAGAGCAGCCTGGCCTTGATGCTCCCTGACAGTCTATACCTGCTATCAAAAAATAAGAATTACATCTTCCTGAGTATATATTTAGAACACAGACATATTCATCAAATGGCTTCTAAGTGAAGAAAAACTATGAATAAAAAAAATTGATCCATGTAATCAGTGTCAAAATTTTCTTGTATCTAGAGAAACATGAAATGCGTTGTCAGATTAATATAATGCCACAAAGAAATTTGTAAGGCAAGTGGTTCTTAGCCTTCAAAGACAGAATTCTGCCAAGTAATTCTCTGTAAGGTCATATAGCTGTAAAAATTTACATAATGAGGAACACACATAAGAATTTATTAGTGATTTATATCACAGCTAAGACAGGCACAAGCCTTTTTCCAGTAGTGATTGATTTCCAGTTTGGGCAGTGCACATGTATTTGTTTCTGAGTTAAAATTATGAGAAAGTAGTATAGACAATGAGTGTACACCTGTGCTAGGTTTGATTGCATTTTATGGATTTGTGGTAACTAAGAGAAGAAATATGTGTTTCTTTTCTTAATCTTCCCACATACTCTTTGTTTATTCACGCCCTGATCCTACAATCCCTTATGTATGCGATTAACATTTAACAGCTGAATAAACCCCAGTTTCAGCAAGGACTTCTTGCCTGCTTTAAGTTTAAAATGCACATAAATATTGCAGAATAGGAACTTTTCATAATGTTCAGTGATTATCCTAAATTAGAGTGCTGTTTATTTTCTGTGACATATGCATATGTATATAGCAGGAATAACACAGAATCAGAACAATAAATCACAGCTTAGCTCACAAAGTCACCAAAACTGATATTTTAGGAGTCTGGCCCATGTAGGACAGAGTCCTCTGGGTCTGAACTATTTTTTGTACATTTGAGGTAAGCATGTCTGGCAGAATAAGATAGCGTTTTAAAATAATTAACTCCATGTAACAAATTATGTCTTGGAGTTAGACAGAGGGGAAATTCTCCTCCATACTCTTGTGTATTGCAAAAACGATATTGTATATAAACAGAACATTAAGAAAAGGCAATTGATCTTATGTGCTATATTGATCATGCTAGTGATATCATTAATAATGTTGGCAGAGAGTTTCTCATTTTCTGCCTTTAGACATTTTTCCATGCTCAGGATCTGATTTTTTTTTTGAGAAATACTTCTTGAAATCAGAGACTTCACTTTTTATATTGAGAGTTTAACTTGTACAGTAGTAGAAGGACAATAATCCAGGAGCTAATGTCATCACAGTCACTGTAGCAACAGGTTTGCTTGTATTAATGCAGAGGTACATTCAGCCTCTGTCCCAAACAGCTAGAGTTGTTATTTCATGAAATTTTCACAGAATGATTAGGAATTCAGCTACAGCACCTATGTAACTCAAGGCCTATTTAAGTCACTGGAAAGCCTTTCATGGACTTCTGTGGGTGCTGGCGCATATGTCAAATGCTTCTGGGATATGGTGTAGTTCCTCATGGCCCCATGATCCCTATGCTGGATTTCACTTTCAAATTAAATTGTAATTTGAGGCTCATTCTTTTGAAAAAAGACTGCTCCAGTTTCCCATTCTTAGGGTCCTGGCCTCCCCACTTCTCTACTAGAATGAAAAGAGGAAGATATTTTACATGTATCAGGATTATTCAGCATCATGCTGCTGAGCACAAAATATGGTCCATGTTGAAACAATACTTCAGATTAACAGACAACAAGTGAGGAGATTACTAAGTCCTTCTGGGGCAGATTGATGGACTGGACATGAGCTGATTGGTCAGATACTACAATAAGCACATGCCCAAAGGCCTCCCTTCCTGTGAGTTGTTTAATACTGCTATAGACACTGCAATAGGATCTTTCTGAGGCAGGATGCAACAGCTGCAGAGAAGGATGGACCACAGAGTTTGTGGTCAGTATAGTATGCCCGACCATGACCCCTGACAGGACAGAGAACAAGAAAGCACCTTACATTTCAAAAATCCTTCACCTCCACCCTCCACCCCCTAAGAAGGGAGGACAAGGGCATTGTTTACTCAGCCTCATGATCAGCAGGACCATGAAGAAAGATGCAAAGTCATAGGGTTACAGTAACATATTCCTGTGTTCTGCTCCAAGTTTTTTTTTGCCAAAAGCATTTTACAGAACTTCAAAACAAAACAAAATGAGAAAGGGAAGTGGAAAGAGAAAAGGAGGAGGAAGAGGGAAAGGGAGAAGGGAGAAGGAAGAACAGGGAAGGGGAAAGAGGAAAGGGAAAAGGGAAAAGGGAAGAGGGAAAAGAAAAAAAGGAAAAGGGAAAAGGGAAAGGGTACATTCTTTGACCCATCTTTAGACAAATATGTAAAGTGGAAAAGGGGTATTTGATTCCATACAAATATTGTGTTTAGTGTTACTGATGGCTGAATTAGTGTTAGCAGCCTATCAGCTCTCTAACTTGTTCTAACAGGCTTCAGCAACAGCAGTGGATTAAGACAGCCAAGCATGATCCAGGTCTTACAGTATTACCTGTACTCACTCTCCTGGTCTTTAACTGCCCTTTTGTGTGATCATGGGCAAGTCACTGAGAACAAGATTCACAAAGGAATTAAGTATCTAAAGCCCAACTTTAAGTTCCTTATTTAAAATAAAAGAAAAAAATAATTTAGGAGGGCCCTCTAAAGGTCATCTAGTCCAATCTGCTGCTCAATACAGGGTTAACCTGAAGAATCAGGTTGCTTAGAGCCCTGTTTAGTCAAGTTTAGGATATCTGTAAGGATGGAGATTCCACAACCTCCCTCAGCAACCTCTTCCGGAACTTAACCGCTGTCATGGTGAAGAAATTTTTTCCATTTGTTCAATCAAAATTTCCTTTGTTGCAACTTTTGACTGTTACTTGTCCTTTTGCTCTGTTTTGTCCTCTGAGAAGAGTCTAATCCTGTCGTCTCTGTAACCACACATGTAGTGATGATGGGACCCACGTCATCACCTTACCCAGGAAACTTCTTGAGATACAGGGTGGCTGAAGTAGTTTATGAGAGACACTTAGTGTTTACAAGTCAACAGGAACAGAATATTGAACAAGAACAGCTGACGAAGTGGTGATGCACCAGTAAGGAGAGAGAGGATGCCAGGTATATGTTCCAGGCTATTCTAGCTGCTTAGCAAAAGTTTTGTCTTCAGGTGAAGAATGCTTTAAGTTTCTAAACTGGACTAAGAGAGGTTCATTCAGGGAAATCCCCAGGTAACATGAAGGTGACCCTCAATCTTTAGGCTTTCCGTACAACTTACAAGATGTATTTTAAGCAATCTGGCTGTTGAGACCTCTTTGTGTCATGACCATTATAGAGTATGTAGAGAACCATCTGAGGCCTGTCAAACTGATTCACTTGCATTTCAGGAAAGACACAGGCATTAGGACCAAGATCCTTCCTGATCCTTGTGCAGATGCATGAGGATGTGGAGAAAAGTGCTGAGTGCCTCTCCACCTTTTCTGGTTTCTGAATGCAAAGTCTGTTCCTTCTACATACTTTGAATCAAAAATGGAAAGGCCGAAAGGAGTTCGAGGCACACAGTTGTCCCAGCTTCCTCAGTAAGGAAATAAATACTACCTACCAACCCCTTGGATGATGGTGCCACTCTAATAGACTGTTCTACGTGACTTTTCCATCGTGGGTTTCGGTCTCCATTGTTTGTGTTGCACTGATCTGCATTTAAAGATTTATCCATAAAGAAGAGAAAACCAGCAGAACTAAGTATTCGTACAGGGGAAAAATAATTTTTGTTTATATCAAATAAACATATCACACAGGATAGTGTAAGGAATTACTTAGTTAATATTTCCAAAATACTTCAACGTATGCCTACAGTATTGTAATTATACACAGAACAGGTGGCAAGACGAGGTATTCTTGTAGATAATCTAGCTTTCCCCATAGTTGCCTAAGGGATTTGTACCAAATCATGCATTTACTAGTAAAGTTTTATTCTGCTGACTCTATAGGAGCTAAATGAGACACTAACTTCTTCTGAAGACTCTTTACGGGAATTCTGCAATGTGTATGGAAACAATGTATCTTAAAATAGGATACTTAGGATACAAGTAATTTCAGTATCCCATAGAGCTGCTAAGGAAGTATTCATTTAACATTCATACTGTAAATACTCACGGGTGTCTGCATTAACTCCTGGTTGGAGCAGCAGTCTTTTCCCACCGGTTATGTCTTTTTTCAGAAATAAAAGGCAACTTTGAGCAACGTAGAAAAAAACAATTTTCTGAAGGTGTGAGGGACTGAACTGTAAAGCATTTGTCTCAAAGATTGCTTGTCTAAGCGAAGAATAGTATGGGAGTGCCTGCGGGGCCACGGAGACCTCTGGTTTGCAGGGGCTGCGCCGCGTGCAGGATTCGGTTGGGGCCAACCGAAGGTCACGAGAGACCCCGCGCTAGCCGCAGTCGCGAGGAGCGTGTGCGCATGTGCAGCCGCGTGCTAGTTGCGCGCTAGCCGCGCGAAGAGCGAGGCTGGAGCCGCGTGAAGCGTATGCGCATGCGCAGGAATGTAGCAAAGTGCAAGTGAGTGCCGTTGCCATGGAAACTGCAGCCCTTGAGTGAGGATAAAGGGGGCTGCCCAGACAAGCCCTGGCGTGACCGCCCGCCGCCGAAACCGAAATCCCGGAGAGATTTGGGCTCCGGTGCGATCGTCTACCTCGAAACACCGAAGGACTTGGACCCTTGGGACGCCGTGGATCTATGGTGGTGACTATTCTTGCAAATCTTCCTGAATGCTTGCTAAATTTCTATCTTTGTTCTAATCTATCCTATCGCTACAAAGTTTAACTTTCGATAATAAAAGTTGTTTAGGACATTTGAAATTGGCGGCATTTGATCTCATTTGTGTCTTAATCTTGCTCTTGGGATCATATCGAAACCTCCCCCAACATTGGATCGGGACAGAAGGGTAATATTTCAAGAGAAATGATGAAAACCTCCTTGTTGGACAATTCAAAGCTGGTGTGGGCAAAGCAGTTACACAGTTGCCATAATTCTGTTCTATCTTTTGAAATTCTGTAAGTGTAAAAAGGAGTTACAATACTTCAGGTCACCAGTGATTTGTTTATTTTTCCGTTGAGAACGCCTCCTTTAAATTTTAAGCGTGTTTGGATTTATGCTGAACACCACCCCCACCCTCCCATTCATCATATCTCTGGGCCAGAAAATTGCCATGTGGTACTTATTTGTCAGATTCGCATCTCACGATAGATACATGTTTCACTATAAGTGCATTAGAAAAAAAACCACAGCAAGAAATATATATGTAGAATCAAGGCCTTGATTATAATATAAGGGCACCTTAAGCAGTATTTTGAGTTCAGCCAAGTATTGTTTGTTAAAAACAAATGCAGTTATACACTAATATATCATATATTATAGAACTCTAAAAATTCAAAACTGTTTCAGGTAAGTGTTTTTACATTAATACCATTTCACTACAACAACTGATAGGTTATTTTGACCCAGAGCCAGATTTTTTCAGCTGAGAAAATTTGCATGTGTCATATACCTTTCCTATAGTTGCATCTGAAAGAAAATTAAAGACAGGAAAAAAAAATCAAACCATGTGTGTTAAACCACATTCACAGCTAGTCTGAAAAGGATTAAATGTTTGTTTGTTTTTTACAGTGATTAGCAGGAAAGGGTTAGATTCATACATACACACACTCGCACTGCAAAATGGCAGTACTACTGTGGAGCATTCATTGTAGATGAGTACTTCCTCCTATGAAGTCAAGAGCTATATTGGTTTGGCAAAATGTTGAAACAGATGGAACTGGAACAGCTTGTGAAAAGCTGAAGACTAAGTAATGCTAACACTTTGGCCCTCAGAGAATAAAAAAGCATCGTATTCACAGAAGTGATGCAGTGTATTAAGTTAGTATGTAGTTAACCAAAGTGGGATGGCAGAAATAAAGATCCATACTGTGGAGAGACGCTGTTCCCTCACACCTCACTCTGTGATGCAGCCAATGGACTGGCAAGGAGGATTATTGAACCTGATCGATGGATACTTTGATGTTAGAAATTCTAAATATGAGAGAATTCCTAGAAAAGCCTTAGATCTTGCATAATTTTCCCCTCATTTTCTTCACCACTACGTACTTTGCTTTGTAGACCACCATGTACATGTTGCTGCCTAATAATTAAACAAGCAACTAGTACATTTGTTTTGGTTGTCCAGAACAGTCCTTTGCCTCTTGAATATATACATTCCAATGAAACACAACAGTACTGAGCCAGAAGTTTTCTGTGGGGCAGAAAGAAACACAGGGACAAACAGCAACAACTCTAAATTATCGTATTTCAAGAAACAATGTACACTGCAATGTGTGCTTAAGTATGATGGCTCTTAGTTACCAAATTAAGACATCAAACATATTATGATGTAGTATATACACATAATGGTGGGGAAAAAAGGACTTGATACATACCGTCATCTGTTCAGCTTCTTGGGTACCATCAAGGAAGAGAGAATAATATGGCTAGAAAAGCTACATAGTTCCTCTCCCACCCCAAACAGATCTGTTCTTTCTAGGTGCCTCTTTTTCCCATGGTGCAACAAGTCTTAACATTTTTGCAGGGATCACTTTTAATTATGGGACCGCATTCTACCCAAGACGTTCGGGTAAGTTTGCTGTCAGGTAGTTCTTTCCATTAAAAGGCATTTTCAGTTTGGTTTGTTTAGCTTTAGTAGTTCTAGCTTCTTCCAAGGCAATTTTGAGCTTCTGTTGGTTGTCTTCTACTATTGTTCCCCAGGACAAAACTGACATCTCTTACTTTGTAGCCCGTAAAAATCATACAGTGTTTTCTAGTTAAACACCTTACCTAAGTAGAACACTATATAATGACAGTCTGAGAAAATAGTACTTCCTAAACAGATATGCTCTGAAGTTTCAATGACACTTTGTTGAAAAATCAAGTGGAAAATACTTGGAGCAATCTGTCCTCCACCATCTTTTTTCCTTGGGGGAAGTGGTAAGCGCTTCTTTTTCATGTATTTATTTCTTGTATACATACATGTCTGGATACATCAATGAAGATCCTATTGTCAGACTGATAGTCTTTTGGTCTTCTGTAGTACTCTTGCCACAAAACTGATGAAGGACTTCTCTGACCTAACAGTGCTATTTGCATTCTGTCTGCCCATATTGCACATATTCCACTGTCACTTGCAAAATAATGTAATCCAAGCTTACTTACTTACTCTAAGCTTCATCTTTCTCGGGCAAACAAAGCGCTTTTAGGAACTTTGATTCTGAGATCTACACATGAAGTTATTGGGAGCTCTACCTTATGCACTAGGAGAGCACTGTCCACATGTACATTTCAGTCTGGACTCAGAAACGTCTGTCAGTTTTGATTGCATTTGTTAAGATCTAAATCTGGGTATCTTAGCTGTCAGAGTATTTTGTCTTAGATACCACTCTTTATTGTCTCTCATAGAAGACTCTGTTCATAGAGTTCTCTGTCACTTCAAAAATTTGACTGTTTGGTCACTGAAAGAAAGACAGACAGAAAGAAAACAAAGCTCTGAAAATAAAGTCTATCTTCTTATGCATGTAGTGACTAGTTGCAGTTTGTAGAAGCCTGTGTTTGCAAGAGGATAATGCAGCTGAACTTCGGGTTTTTACACTACTATGTACTGTAACATTAAGCTCCAGGTCCCTACAATATGGATAGGTATGTGCACAGAAATCCAGAAGTCTAGCTTGGTCCTTTGTTCTGAATGGCACAGAAGAGCCAGTCTTGGTAACTCTTATTTAGATAAGTAACTTGATAATTAAACAGATAATTAACCCATTAAAACCAGAATGCCTTAGGACCACTCAGCCATTCTAACCCTTCTGCAAGCACTGATATAATATTCATCTATCCAGGTTAGGAAGTATAATTCTGAATGGACAGGCAGCTACAGGGGTAAATAACTGGTTGGATGTCTGGGCTCAGAGGGTAGTGATTAATGGGTCATCCTCTACCTTGAGGTAAAAAGTGGACCACAGGTGTCTACTTTGAGATCTGTCCTGTTTAACATCTTTACCAGCCAGGAGACAATGCAGTGGACTGTCATGAAATTTGCAGCTGACATTAAAGGCGGAGGGGAGAGAGGGGGGTTAAGGAAGGGAGCAATTGATGTGCTCAGGGGCAGCACTGCCATCTAGAGGGATCTAGAAAGGCTGAAAAAATGGCACAACAGGAATCTTATAAAATTCAACAAGAACAAATGTAAAATCCTGCATCAGTCAAGGCAGAAGTCTTTGCAAGAATACAGGCTGAGCAACAGCTCTGGAGAAAAGGATGTGGGGGTCCTGGCAGACAGCGCACTCAACATGAGCCAGCAGCATGCCCAAGCAGCAAAGGCTGCCAATAGCATTGTTGGCTGTAATGACAGGAGCACAGCCAGTAGCAGGAGGGAAAAGATTATTCCCCTTTACTTGGCACTCATTAGACCACATGTAGAATACTGCATCTGGTTTTGGGACCCTAGTAAAAGAAAGACATTGATAAACTGGAGCAGATTCAGCAGACTGCTGCTCTAAGGCAGACATTCCAATCCTTTAATTATTTCAGTTGCCCTTTACTGCACTTGTCCAGTATGTCCATGTCTCTCCTAAACTGGGAAGCCCAGAGCTAGACACAGTACCCCAGATGTGGCCTCTCCACTGAGAGGAAGGGAAGGATCACGTCCCTCATCCTGCTGCCTATGCTTTTCCAAGCACAGCCCAGGGTGCTCTTGGCCTTCTTTGCCACAGGGTACGTTGCTGGCTTGTGATCAGCTTGTCCCCAAAAACCTCCAAGCCCTTTTCAGCAAGGCTACTTTCCAGCCAGTCCTACCCCAGCTTGTATTAGGTTAATCCTTACCAGATGCTGGACTTGGCATTTTCCTTTGTTGAACGTCAAGAGATTTCTGTCAATACATTTTTCCAGCCTGTCAAGGTCTCTCTGAATGGCAGCACAACCATCCCATGTATCAGCTACTCCTCCCAGTTTTGTGTCATCTGCAAACTTGCTGAGGGTGCAGTCTATCATATCACCTATGTTGTTAATGAGGATGTTAAAAAGTGTTGGTCTCAGTATGCACCACAGGGTACGCTAGTAGTGACTGGCATCCAGCTGGACTTCATATTACTGATTACAGCCCTTCAAGAACATGTAGTTCAGACAGTTGTCAATCCATCTCACTGTCCACTTATCTAGTCCATACTTCATGAGTTTATCAATGTGGATGTTATAGGAGACAGCATTGAAAATCTTGCACAAGTC
The DNA here is from genome assembly GCF_000690835.1 of Fulmarus glacialis. Taxonomy (NCBI): domain Eukaryota; kingdom Metazoa; phylum Chordata; class Aves; order Procellariiformes; family Procellariidae; genus Fulmarus; species Fulmarus glacialis. Next base: position 33,716 of record NW_009197001.1, on the reverse strand, counting down.
AAGACCACAAATATCAACTGTCTTTCCCTCACCCACTGAGCTTGTCATTCCATTGCAGAAGGCTATGAGGTTCTCAGGCATGATTTTCCCCTTCACAGATATGTGCTGACTGCTCCTAATCACCTTGCTCTTACTAGGTCTGGAAATAGCTTCCACACCTTCCCAGGGACTGAGGAGAGTTGATCAGCCTGCAGTTCCCCAGATCCTGCTCCTTGCCCTTCTTGATATTAGAAGTGACATTGGCTTCCTTGCCATCCTCATGAACCTCTCATGATCACCAGGATCTTCCAAAGATAATTGAGAGTCTTATCTCAATGACATCAGCCAGCTTGATGAGCCCTCATGGATGTGTCCCATCAGGTCTTGCATATGTCCAACTGGTTTCAGTGTCCCCTCACTCAGTCCTCCTCAATGGAGGGTAAATCTTTATTGCTCCAGACTTTCCCAGTAGGCTCAGGGGCTCAGTTTCCTGAAGGGAAATCCTACCGTTAAAAAGTGAGGCAAAGAAGGCATTGAGTACCTTGGCTGTTTCCATGCCCCTGTCACCAGGTTTCTTGCCCCATTCAGCAGCAGGTCCACATTTTCTCTAGTCTTCTTTTTGCTGGTGGTTTACCTGTAGAATCCCTTCTTGTTGCTCTTCACATCCCTTGCTAGATTTAACTCCACATGGGCTTTCCTGACCTCATTACTGTACTGTCAGACAGTGTCTCTATATTTCTGCCGTGCCATCTGAGCCTATTTCCACCTCTTGTATGCTTCCTTTTACTATTTGAATTTAGTCATATAAAATATCACCAGAGATGAATCAGAGCTTGGATGCCACACTGGATTATGTTCTGAAACTGTTTTGCAGTAAACCCCAGCTAGGGGATATTCAGAATATCCACGCAACATAGCTAGCGCCTATAGGAAACTTTGAAGCATGTCTTGGAGCAATATTCTTGTCTCTCAAGAGTCATCAACTTACTCTTTAGCAGGCAGCACAGAATTAAAATTATTTCTAGGTAGGTTCTGTTCTCCTTGAGTTAGGTAATGTGTATCACTTGCAAGAAGGGAAGTGGATATAAAATGCAATGAGCAATGACCATGCAATATAATGTCCTCTTAGTCACTGACCACCAAAAAAATAGAGAGAAAGTCAAAAGCTATATTCAGCTTTCCAAAGAAGCAGAGTCAGACATCCTGACTATGTATGGAATTGTGATTTCACAGTTCAGAGAAAGATATGCCACAAATAAGACTGGAAGTTAATCCTACCTGAGCACTGTTGTGGTTTAACCCCAGTCAGCAACTAAGCACCACACAGCTGCTCTCTCATCCTCCCCCATCCTGGTGGGATGGAGGAGAGAATTGGAAAGGCAGAAGTAAGAAAACTCATGGGTTGAGATAAGAACAGTTTAATACTTGAAATAAAATAACAACAACAACAACAACAATAATAAGAAATTGTAATGAAGAGGGAAACAACAAAAGAGAGAGAGAGAGGAACAAAACCCAGGAAAAACTGATGCCCAGCCAATCCCCGAGCAGCGGTCGCTGCCCCCTGGCCAGCTCCCCCCAGTTTATATGACTCCATATGGTATGGAATATCCCTTTGGTCAGTTTGGGTCAGCTGTCCTGGCTGTGCCCCCTCCCAGCTTCTTGTGCACCTGGCAGAGCTTGGGAAGCTGAAAAGTCCTTGACTACTGTAAACACTACTTAGCAATAACTAAAACATCAGTGCGTTATCAACATTCTTCTCATACTAAATCCAAAACATAGCACTATACCAACTACTAGGAAGAAAATTAACTCTATCCCAGCCAAAACCACGACAAGCAGTTATAAGTTACTATGGTAGGAACTGATCACAGCAAAAAGTGGATTCAATGGCAGCAGTGGAGGTAGACCCGGAGTCATAAGACCCTGGAGATTCCCAAGCATGGAATGAACTGGCCAAAGCCCATTCTTGTTAATATTCTATCTTCTGTACTGAAGATGAAGCAAAAGACCATGAATGACAGTGCAGTTTAAATTAAAATCTCATCACTGAATCACTATTACCAGCTTCAGGCCTCCGTCAATTGAATGTTTGGAATGAAACATGCTTGAGTGCCTCCAGAAAAACCTGGTTCTTCTCAGAACCCCTCAGAAAAACTTGCTTCAGACTCTGGTTCTTCTCAGATTGGGCTGTAAGACAGACATTCATTTAAAATATTGCAATTCTTTGGCAGGGCACATTCAGCCCTATCTGTTGCTTTTTCCAAGGCTTTCTCACCGGAAGGTATTCTGAATAACACATCTGTTGTTTCATACTCCTCATATGCAAATACATTAAAATTACGGTTTGCCCATTTTACTCATTCTTTGGGAGAATTCTGTCTGCACTCTACTCTCTGCAACGTCTGTGACTTTCCATGTTTGGGAACAGTAGCTACTAGAGATGGGAAGATTACATGGATAGAATTACCACAGTCGAAATTGCTGGCTAATTTTCTTGGTTTTTAAACCTGCTGTAATTATATGGGTTAGCCAAATGGGAAAAGATTGTTTGGTGACCTAGAAATAGTGGTGGTAAATAGACATCCTCTCTTAAATAGATAACATTAATGACATCTGAAATAAAGCAATCAGATTTCACCAAACTGCACAATTCACTGTCTTTCTAGCCAAGGCACACTGTGTAAATTGGCAAAGCTACTGCATGAATTTGGTCAAATGTAAGATACCTCTATGAGAAAAAACAAACCAATCCACAGCTCACACACTGAAGGAAAGGGGAAGAAATCACAGCCAAAGGGACAGGCAGCCTCCCAGTGTTTGATTTGGAAGTTAACATGTTAGAAAACCAAGTTCTTTCTTTGGAATCCTTTGAATATCCCAAGCATAAATAGTGCAATCAAATCTTCCCTTCCCCTGCTCATTTATTGAAATTGCAGCATGCAGCTGAAATCTGTATTTGTGTTTGTGTTCACCTGCTTGAACCAAACAAGCCAAGGCTATTCTTATGCACACAGTGTAAATCCCTGTATTCTGCTAACTACTCCTAGCCACTTAAAGCAGTATTTCTCGTTCTCTCCAGTCATCCACTCACTTGCGTAGCAAGGAGCGGGTAGTTCAGTACCTAACACTAGATCATCAGGATCAGGCATTGTCCTTGACATATAAGAAATGAATCACAGCTGAAACATTTTAATTAAATTGATGCTTGTTAACAGGTACTACCAGAAGTACCTGGAGTACCTGGAACTAGCAGTTCTTACACATCAGCTGCTGCATAGGACACAAATTGAGTAACAGAGATATAGTACAATGCTGTGGGAAATTTGTGAGTGGGCATGGAAGTGCCCAAACAGATGTATATGCATTTATATACTCAGGAGACCACTAGGACTTCTTTCAAGAAATTCCTTGTGTTGCATTGTCTACAGTTGAGCCAGAACAACATAGAAAGGAAGTATTTTAGTATGGCCTTTCTCAGCAGAGCAGGTCCTTCAAACACCATTTAGTGGCAAATGCAAGCACAATTGAGATTTTAAGTTCTATTCAGATCATGGAAACAAGTGCTTACTGCAGGCTTCCAGTGTGACCAGGACACCTTCAGAGAGGAAACGAAGATAGCCATTATAACGCTATATCCACCCCAGCTGATTTCCCCTTATGAGGCCTCAAAAAAGGCCAAAAAAAAATCTTCTGTTGCCTGGTAGAGTAGCTTAGCAAACATGTAGTTTATTGTCCAAGAGAATTAGCATGTAGAGGGTGTTACACAGAAAACTAATCCATTTAGAAAAGTGACAAAATAGAACAAATTTACTAAATCAGGTTTATTCTACTGGTGTTATCGATCTCTTCAGCTACTCATACAGATGACCCCAACTGAACCCAACTGATTTTCTACAGTAAATTAACTATGTTTTGCATGGAAAGGCATTTTATTAACTATGAAATCAGGCTCAGCTCCACATTGCACAACAGCTGGTAACAGCCCGAGGACGCCTCTGAAAGATACACAGTGGCTTGTTCAATTTAGACTCAAGTGCAGTTTGATGATGTCCAAATGCTCAGTCTGGTACAAGAGGATATAGTGCCAAGTTATCTTTACAAAATATTGCGCTCCATACAGACCAGCATTACTGTAATTGTGTTCTGTCTTAGGAAAAAATAGACTGAGCCATCTCTATCTCCACGTAAGTCAGTGTGATTGTACACATTTAACACTCAAAGCACATACAGTAATTACTTGATAGAAACAAGTTTTTAAATGTATATACATATTTATTTACACTCATTATGTTGGTTCATTGTGAAGAGAAGTGCAGGCTAGGTGCTTGTATGAATCACACCAGTTGATCAACAGCCAATGAAAGTCAATAATTCAGGATTCCTCTGTTAAAGTCAGCAGGTCATGAGTGCAAAGTTTATGTCAACAGCCTAATGACAGCCATTCTGTGTACAGAGAGCCAAGGAAAGAGACAAATATTTACTTTATGTAAACTATTGCTGAGCATGTTACTTAGGGCAAGAAAGCGCTGTTCAGCTTGGCTAATAATAAAACCCAGATGTCAATGAGAAATTTGTAAAGCTTCTTTTAGAGCACATAAACATAATACAAACTGCAGAACCACATACATTTAAACAATTTTTAAATTTTTTTTTTTTTTTAAGGCATGCACTGATTTGAATGCCAAGAACTGAAAAACACTGATAACTGCCTAGATAGCCTGGAAGAATAAATATGACTTCTGCAAGAAGCTAGAGCAAGTCATAGGGAGGACTCTATCATTCAAACTTTAGCAGGGTTAGCATTCAGATTTTAGAACCTTAGTTCTGTCCACAATCTGGGTACCAGCAAGTTCAGGACTGTGTTCTAAGCACCTTCTATTCACTAACTTAATTTGTGGTTGAACATGCAAAGCAACATGGAAAAAGCAGCCAGGGTAATCAAGACACATTATCAGGCATAATTAAAGGCCAAGTACATGCACCACAAGGCAATAACATATAGAATAAGACAGACTACACTTTTATGTACAAATAGATACATGCTTAATTATAATTTGAAAAAAGGAGAAGTGATGAAGTAATTTATTAAGACACCAACTTATCTTTAACCCTCCCACACAAACCCAAGTAGAATAGGGTACTATATTTACACAATTTTCATGAACACAGGAGAAAAACTGCAAAAGTGCTCCATAGTTCACATAACACTGTATTTGGATGAAGAGGAAGAAGGCATGTTATTCCTTACCTTTTTGTACATGTGCAGTGCTAGCTGCAGTGAAAGGGACTAAAATCTTCCAACAGTTAGTAAAAATTCAGAATTCTAACTCACAGGAACTGCTGAGATTTCAGAACCCCTGTTCAGTTTCACTCTAAAGCAAGAGCCAAGTATTTCTTAAGAGTTTTGGTGAAATAATGACCAAATCCCATCAATTTGCAGAACATGTAACAGAATTTTAAAATTCTGAATGAAATATTTCAATTTTTTTTTTTACATTCTGTCACAACACATAGCTTGATCTACAGATTACATAACAGATATCAAACTTCATTTTAACAAGGAAAACAGATGTCATTTTCATCAAGAAGGGGTTTCAGCTTGTGCTGTGAATTATTAACTCATGATTTTAATTTTAAGGTTTTAAATACTCTGTTTTATTGTCTGTCTCATTTTACAATAAAAGCAGTAGTCAGACATTCTAGGACTTGGAAATGAAAACAACACTTCTACTGAAACAAAAGTCCCAACATCACACAAATTCACTGAAAGTTAAACTAAACCCCAGAAGTTCTCAAACAATTTCAAAGATTGCCATCTGAATTTCCCCCCTACACTTTCCCACCATCCTTTTCCTTTGTTTTCTCCTTCTCTGTAGGAACTGTCCATAGTTATATGATTTCCTCAAGAAGAACAAGGCTTGGTCAAAATACTTTTCCTGATAGGAAGCTGATCAAGATTTTCTAACTAATCTTTCTAATATCTCTCACAAAGACATGCAAAGCTCAAGCCCTCTGCTGGAGGGCTGCTGAGGCTTTTGTTTTTATCTGCACCCTCCATCCCCCTCCGCAATTTGGTGATCCCCTGGGGAAAACAAGAAGACAAGGCTATAGCTGCCTAATCGCATACCAGTAAGCAAATTCACTAGACCTCATTGAAGAGGTTGTCTGATTGGTGAAGGCGGAGATGACAAACTTTTCTCCTCTAAACTCTCTGAGGGTCACTGCTTTGTCTGCAGGTTTGTAAAAAATAAGTTACTCCTTCCCCATCCCTCAGTGAATAATTTAATCCATGAACAATTTTTTTGACATTATTTAACCAACTCAAGGACATCTCAAGGTATTTTTTTCCTTTTGCATGTAGCCTGTACAGTTGTACAGCAGAAGGCACCTACACTGTTCCTCTAAAACCACGTTTACTCATTCCCAGTTCCTCCTATATAAAAAGGAATTTAGAGATACAAATATGTGCTATGGGGAGGCAGAGGAGAGGTCAGCCATCAGAAAAGCAGTGCAGCAATATTCAATAGGCTGGAGAATCCTGGAAAGCAGTAATCTTAAAGGAGACAGTGACAAAGTGGACACTGGATAAAGCATAAGTTTAGCAGCAAAAAGCCTGAATACCAGAGGGTCAGTTCATCTCCCTGTGTCTCCAAACATTTTCATCTCAGATACACAATTTATTTCTGTGCACTCTATTACTAAAAGAAACTGTGGGAAAGGAAAAAGAGGTTATTTCTGCAATAGTTAGACTGAAAGATTTGAAGTATATACTTTTTCACTCTTCAGTAGTTACAGGGAGAATTTATATCATTCATGTATTTGCAGCACCAGAGAGAAAGGAAGATTATTCCTATTTCTAGCATTAAACACCTGATTTCAGGAGATGAAAACATTTAAACCAAGCATCAGGAAAATATTACTTGTAACATAGTCTGATGTTGTGGAACAGAAAGCATGAGATCCCTATTATATCAGGCACTTAAAAATCAGATGTAAAAAAATTTAGTAAACATTTGGGAACTTTTGTATTAACAGACAAATGAGTAGGGAAGAATATTAGGCTAGGATAACCATGCAGGAACACATTGCTGGAACAGTCTCCAAGCCTCTAGTGATCTAAGGAGACTTGCATAACCCTACTTGATCTTCATTCATGGTAAGGTTAGGAGTCCTTCCAGCAGTAATAAGATTCTGCACAGGAGGAAACTGTCCTGTATCAGTAGGAGTTATCTTTCCTACTTCTGACTTTTGATCTGACTTTCACGGGGTAGGATATTTAAAGAACGCAAGCTTCAGGTAATAGAAACTGGCATAGATCCACCAAAAAAGAAATTGTGTGTCAAATAAATATTTGTTCTTTTTAACACTGTGCTTGCAGTTTCAATGATCTTCTGCTTATTAACTTTTATGTGCCAAAATTTCGTTCTCTCCTGTCCAGATCTCACTCACTGCGCTGTCATTCATCAGCTCAAGAAAAACATTGTTGCCTGATGCAACAGATTTATCTCCAATATATTGTATTTAATATAATGCAATATATTGTATTTCTGTCACTATTCAGACATACATTAACATATTCCTCATTCTAATAGCTGGCTCCAGTTTGTTTCCTTAATTAATTACCTGTAATACAGCATTACACATTTCTGCACATGCATTTGTTAGTGATAACTAATCTGTGGCTTTTTCTCCTACTGAAATAACTACCTAGAGCGTTGGCTCGTAGATGCTCCATCTATTCTATGGCAGTGTCAGTTGAAAAGAAAAAAACAGTGTGAGTAACATATTAAAGTCTTCATGTGCAATATCTACTTCCCTTCAATAATTTCTAATGCTCCTAACACATAGTTATCTAGGGATAATTTACATAACAAATTCAGACTATTTTTGATAAGATAGTAGAAAACCTCTTTTTCATTGCTTATAATGGAGAAGTAATATATGAAGCTTTTTCATTTTTCTAAAAATTGCATGTAAACTTTTAAATCAATGTTCTCTCTCTTAAGTTAAATTTGAGCTATGTCTTCCAGAGATGCTGAGGGATTTGGCTCTGCTACAAGAACATATGATCAGCAATTACAAAAAGACTTTTCATTGAAAGTCCACAAAGGCTAGGCTGGTAAAACTAAACATTTAACTCAAGAAATCTGAAAATCACAATTTGCTCAGACACCAGGAGAAATCTCTATGCTCTGGAACAAGCATCACATCTGTGTCTTTGCACTCACACCGTGCCTGGCACATTCCTGTATGTGACACATACATCTATCCTAATTGCTTTCTGCTACCTTCGTCTGATGTGAAACACCCAAAAACATTCAGTATTCTCCATTTCTTTGAAGTACTTTCTGCTGATTATTACACTCTGAAGAAATATTGAGAGAGCAGGCATGATAGGCTGCCTCACAGCTGGGGAACCAACGTATTTATTTTCCCTTTTCCAGAATGAATGGCAATTTAAGCTCTTAACTTGCAGCAGCTTCCCTATATGAACTGAAGAACAGTAAGCAGCAGAGAAAATGAAGATCTGAAATGTAGAGTCTCTTTCCGTATTAGGAAACCATATCTTAAAATTAACCCTTATTCTCAATTTATAGACATAATTTTCTATGATCGGACCGGCTGAACCAGCATGGATTGACAAGCCAAAGAGCAGTAGCAGCAAGTCCCAGGTCCACCAGGCATGCCTGGAGCAGGTGTGCCAAAAAAAAAGGGAGGGTGGGGGGTGGGAAAGAATGAGACCAAAAAGTGTAATACAGAAGCAGAAGGGGAAAAAAAGAAAAAGTAAAATTTAGAAGTGAGAGTTCTTACCATGAAAGCATTTTTTGAAAGTCAGTTGAAAGACCTCAAGTGAGGAAAAAGTTCAGTGCACATGAGTTTTATGCTTATGAAAGTAAGAAGTTAATAAAAACTGGAGCCTGCTGTTTCTCCTCCAACGTTCAGACACAAGTGGAACAAAGGCAGCTCTCAGGCTCTCTGTGTGACTCACTGCAATTCAGTGCTCCAGCTCTGAAATCTGACTCCGCGTAGACTTCCCTGTCAGACCACTGCCGAAAACTTCCTACTTTGTTTATTGATGGACACCCCTTACTGCTGTACATCATCCCAACGTTGTCATTATCCAATCTTTTCTTTAACTACTGTGTACCCTGACAGATAGTAGCGTAGCTTCTCCAGCTTCCCCTTCCCCTCCCCCTGCCCACTCATAACCTCCACTTACCCAGTAAAACATGACCTCCAACGTCATTCCATCCAGCATTATATAGCTAATGATATGCATTCTTATATGGAATAAGACATTTCTCTGGCCATTTTAACCAAACTTTAACAGAAGCAAGTGTTAAGATACGAGCAGGACAGAGCAGTCACAGTTAAATTGCAACATATACCTGGGAGCTGTACAGTCTTACAGATTTTCTGTCACCTACAGAGACATTTTGAACCACACCCTTTTCTCTGACAAATTCTCTAAGTCTAATACCCCTATTTAGAAAGAGTTACACCCTGCATGTAGATTAAGAGTGTGTATCTATCTCAGCAGCTGTACTTACAGCTCTGCTGTAGAGATCCTGCAGCTAAGCATTTCTAATAGTTTCCATTAAAAGTGTTATTTCACCCCTCCCTCCTAACTTCATGAAAAGCCTTTTTTCCACATGTAGTTCTTCAAAGCCAATTCTTGCTCAAGGAAGAATTTTTTGAAGAATAAGCTTGAGATTAATCAGACAATTTTTAAGTCATGGGATTTTTAACAAAGACTGCAATTGTCACTTTTTGACTGGGAGAGGAGGGAACCTGGAAAGCATTGCATGTGAAAAGAGATCAGTGGGCTCTTGGTAGATCTAGGCTGGAAGGTGCTGAAGATCGCTTTAGGAGATTCAAAACTAAAAACGGATTTACCTAGGATGGGGTGTGGGGGACAGACAGGAGTAAAGTTTTTTGCAGTAGTGAAAGGACGATCCTAAGCAATAAACAGAATTAAGAAAAATTTCATTGCACCGTGAATAAAATGCTTGAGTTTGGGGGCTTTGCTTTGTTGACTACTTTTGGGGAGTTTTTTGTCTTTTAGGTTTTTCTGGTTTTGGTTTTTTTTTTTGTTTGTTTGGGTTTTTTTTTTCCTTTCCTTTTTTTTTTGTTATTAAATAAGGAAATACAGAGGTTAGGGTTCTAAAAGCTAGAAACTTGATTCTGCCCCAGACTCCCCTTTTAGCTTAGAAACCACAACAGGTCAGGTCTCTTGAGGCATATTTTTAGCTGAGCTACAGACCAGCATTATTCACTATCCAATTTCTGCTTAATTATAAGGAAGCAAGAGATCAAACTACCTTTTAATCAAGTTTCTTATTATAAACACACACACTGTTTTATCTTCTTCAGAGGACCAAGGACCCCCCCTTTTCTGTTTCAGAGTACTGTATCAGAGCTGATTTATAGAATTTATATTATTTATATTTATAAAATTTAGATGACTATTTCTTAAGGATTTTTTACAGTATAAGCTGCAAAGTTTTCATTAAAAAATAACATTTCTTCTATTGTTTATGATTTGATGGATTTTTCCTCTGATTTTAGAAAACCCATAGAAAAAAGGAAGTAACATCTCTCCTTCTCCCATAGGTAATACACTGTTCATGCAGATGATCTACATGAAATGCTGCTGAGAGAGCCTTTAGTTTCTGCTGGATATTTCAACATGGATGTCCGGCCAATGCTGAATATTTTTAGTGCTACTGGATAAAGGAAAGCAAGGCAAAGCATGTTCTTGACCTCTGCATTCCATTAGTTTTAAATGGACAGCAGTGGAGGAATCTCTAAATACAGTTTATTACCCCCACTCATTGAGATTTCTTGGGGTTTTAGCGTTCATTTGTAGTCCTAAGAATTACAGAAAATTAACAGGCTCTCTATATCTGCTATATCTATCTGTCTGTGTCTATCTTGATCCCCACAAGGGCAGTGACATTGGTACACATCCACGCAGTTTTAACCTTGCTGTTTGACTCCTCAAACACAGCAGGACTCCTTTGAATTAGGACGTAAGTGCTTTCCTTCGGTATTGTCTCCAGCTGTCTTCAACTAAGTTGGAGTTTTCCTGCTGGTTAAAAATCTCCATTTTCCAGGCAGAAGTTTTGTTTACTTTCCTCAGCTCTGTCAACGGACTGCATTCCTTAAGATTCGAAATGGCAGACTACACTCTGTTGTTGCAGTTCTTACTTGTTCACTGAGTTAGTCTGGCTGGGTGTTCTTATATTTCTCTTCATCTCTGTGTTAAGAAGTTTATTTTTTTCCTCCTGACTGCAACACAAATTTCTTAGCTGCACATTTCTAGCCTCTATAATAATAGGATTTAAGAATCTTAAGAATATTCTTATGCAAGATTAGTGTTAGAGAAGCAATATGCACCAAGGCCTGAGTGAGTTAAGAACCATACTAGGAAAGAATAAAAGATTTCTCTTTTGCTTAGACTTCTCCTGAGCATGTATAAATGTTTGGCATTCATACTATGCTCTGGCAAGGAGGTCCACTGCTCAGTTATGCCTTTCATAAAGAAGTCTCTGCTTCTTTGTTTTTGACTTGGGTTCTGCTGATGATCTTTGATGCCTCCAAGTTCTTGTACTGAATAGGTATCACCTATTCACTGTCCATCTGTTTTCTCCATGCTCTTTGTGATTTCAGAAGCCTCTTCTATATACCCCTTCCACTTTTCTGCTTTCTGTTCTGAGTGTGAACTTGGTCATTTCTTGTACTGCAACCATTCCACACCTCCAGTTATCATTTTAGCCTTTCTCAGAGTTTCTGTGTTCTAGTATCTCACTTTTGATCTTTGTTGGAGTTGGGGGAATCATAACTGCACATGATGCAAATAATACCAAGATTTCTCTAGTGACATAGCAATGTTCTCGTATTTTTCCTGATGAGGAACACAACTGGTGTACTTTCTTGACCACAGCCAAGGTGATGTTTTCATGGAACTCTTGTAAGCTCAATAAGTTGCACCTGAGAGGTAATTTTATGTGTCACTAGGATTTCCCCTCCCTCTCTCAATAAATTGATAATAAATGGTAGAAATTACTTTCATCTACCATTTTATTCTCCAGTCATTCACTCTTAGAAGATCCGTTTGTAATTCTTTACAATCTGCCCCTGTACTTATTAAAAAACCCCTCATATCGTCAGCAAACTTAACTGCACAGCAGTCACATAACTGCTAGCCCTCACTGGGTAAGGCAGGCAGTGCAAATCTTTGTAGAATTACAGTAGTGACCTTTCTCTACAAAAGGGCTGAATGTATGTTCCTCACCTTTTTGCCTCTCTTTTAACCAATTGTTCATGGACAGACCTCGCTTCTTGTGCCTTGGCTTCCTGAAAAGCCACTGTCAATCATTCTGAGTACATCATTTAAGTGATGAATTGCTGCAGGATGTATCAATACATCCAGAAACTCTGAATGACATTTTGGCTTTGAATATCATCAGCTAAGTGCTGCTAAACAGCTGCTTTCACAGTGGTTTGATAATACACTTTCACAAGCATAACAAATGCTTCAATACTCTGTTTTTCTGCTTTTTCCCCCTTTAAAACACGGCACTTTCAAAAAAAAAAAAATTAGAAGTCTATAAATGCTGGTTTTAATATATATTTATGAAGGAATAAGAGTGTACATTTATGTACCTGAAGACAGGCATATATGAAGACCATACCTTACAGAAGGGTACAAATTAAGGTCACAGAGGCAAAGAATTCTGGCATTTTCTGGCTCTTCAGTGCTTCATTTCACATAATTTGAATGTTTCTGCCTCCTCTACCCCTCCCTCACAGTATTATAAAAACCATTGGAAAAAAATGTTAAATCTTTCACTCAGCTGGGGCTGGATGGCAAAGGCGGCAAAGAGGAATCAGGGACCTGAAGCTTGCAATGGAAACCCTAGGAAGAAAGGAATCTCCCATCAGTAATTATATCAGGTGTTTTTAAAAAGGAAGAGACCAGGTCTTTTGGGCACACAGATGGGTATGAGGGGAATCAGACTAGTGGGGAGGATGGATGAATACTACAGAGAAAAGTGTGCAAAAAGGAGAATAAGCCTAAGTGAAAAGCCCGGGACAGGAATTTGGGAAAAGGTGAGGACAAAGCTAAGAAGAGCACTGAAAGCCAGTTAGGAAGCAGAAGGGAAGGGAAGTCTGGGTATGTTACCTGATGCTAGGTGGCAAGGAAACCAAGAATAAATGTTTAGACATACATATTTCCCCTCTACAAACTCTGACTCAGTCTTTCACTAGGCAGCATGACTAGAAGAGGAAAAACGCTGTGATACTTCTGCTATAAGCAAGCATCCATGAAACCTATCGGCAAAGTATGTCTTGTGCAATACTTTAATAGTTCAAGTGGTATGTGCTGTGAATCAGGATATTTCAGTACTTCTGATGGCACATGCAAGTGTTAGTATGCCCCTATCAAATTTTAAGTTTGTGTTCTAAAATGCAAAAACATTAGAGCTATTAACCAATTATTTGATGGGGTCACAAAAATTACCGTTTCCAGAAATGGCTGAACTGTTTCTGATGAAGTTTATGGTATTGGCATGAGACACAAAGTCAGAATTCAAAACGGTCAGTGTTCAGAAACTGAACAAGCGATTGAAATTATTCAATACAGCATGTGGGACAACTGTAAAACCAAGCATAAGTAAATGTTCTGCTTGTAATTTGAACTCACTTGCATGTCAACACTGATCCTATTGCTATATTAAATTAATTTATCATTAGCAGAAGGGTACATACTTTTAAAGCATATTTAAAAAATAAGTCTTAACTATATTAAGTACATGCATTGCACTGAAAGGCTCCATTCAGACTAAATGTCATACATTCCTTTTATATGAATAAACCCAGAAAGAATTATATGCAGCACTTTCGCTGTCTGTCTTGATGTTCAGCTGAGCTGAAGAAACATTTTCTCCCACACACACACATACGGCCCACCACAGGGTATAGAAAGTAAAAAGCTTCATCAGAATCCCGCTCCTCATTCTGTCCAAGCTAACTTGACTCAAATATTTTCCTTTTAAAAATATTTATAGAGCTTGACCCAAGGAGTGACCTCACTGACTACTTTTTACACTGCCTTGAGATAAACTTGTAAAAAGCACACTCTCCTACACTGGGACAAACCTCTTGTCCCACTGGTTTATATGAAGTAGGGGTTTTCAGAAAAGTAAAATCCTACTTTGTAAGCCAAACACAAGGTGATATTAATGCCAAATCTTTAATCACCATTAGATTATTGTCTTGAATTTCTACTTTGTAAATCATCATGATAACATAGACAGGACTGATAATCCACCTTCACAGGTAAAAGGAGTACAAGTACTTTGCTAAGATAAAGGTTAAAAATCTGGCCTTATTGAAAAAGGTTTTCAGATGCCTACAGTGTGAGGATTTTACCCAATATACTTGCCTTAAATATACATTTAGATCAAGATAACGATCAGGATGAGACCTGGTATTTATAGCATGTGCATGATAGCGAAGAACACAGCAACATTTTTTTTTTCCAGATCTAGTTGTTACACTCAGAATCTTGTTAATGGACAAAGAGGCAGCACACCTCTTAAACTGTAATAAATAAACCCAAGAATTTTGGGAGAGATGGGATCCACCTCAATAAGCAGGGCAAAGTTATCTTTGTCATCAGGATGGCTGACCTAGGAAGAAGGGATTTAAACTAGGAATGACAGTGGAGGGACAGAGTTACCAGCAGCCCTGTGAGGGAGGGATGGATAGGGTTGACGAGCAAAGGGCATAGGGTGATATGTCAGAAAGGAAACAGAATATCAGCAAAACAAGGCTTAAGCAGGGTCATCTCCAGCATTTGCATGCAAGCAAGGCAACATTATTGAAAAAACCCAGACTCTTGCTGGCAAATCTGGATTCTGAGGTGCTTCTCTGAAGTGCATGTACACTAATGTACATAGCATGGGGAATAAACATGATGAGTTAGAGATCTGTGTGCAGCTGCAGGGCTACGATCTTGTTGGAATCAAGGAGACATGGTGGTATGGTTTACAGGTCATTCCTGTTGCCAGAAGGTTGAAGGAGGTGCTCCTTCCCCTCTGCTCAGCACTGGTGAGGTCACACCTGGAGTACTGTGTCCAGTTCTGGGCTCCCCAGTACAAGAGGCACATGGACATATTGGAGAAAGTCCAACAAAGAGCCACGAAGATGATTAAGGGACAGGAGCATCTCTCCTATGAGGAGGGCTGAGAGAGCTAGGACTGTTCAGCCTGGAAAAGGAAAGGTTCGGGGGGGATCTTAACAATGTATATAAATATCTGAGAGGAGAGTGCAAAGAGGATGGAGCCAGGCTCTTTTCAGTGGTGCCCAGTGACAGGACCAGAGGCAATGGGCACAAACTGAAACACAGGAGGTTCCCTCTGAACATTAGGAACCACTTGTGAGGTGACTGAGCACTGTCACAGGTTGCCCAGGGAGGTTGTTGAGTCTCCATCCTTGGAGATATTCAAAAGCCATCCAGACAGATATAGTTCTAGGCAGCCTACTCCAGCCTACTCCTGCTTGAGCAGGAGGGTTGGACCAGATGACCTCCAGAGGTCCCTTCCCACGTCAACCATCTGTGACTGAGATTGTTAGTATAATGGAATTTTTAACAGTCTAATTCAAGGATCACCATTAGTCATCATCTAATTATTGCAGAAAAAGAATGAATGATAAAGTACCTAGAGTACTTGTATACAGAAAAAGATGCAATAATAGCAATAATACAATTAAAAATTTAACACACAGACACACACACTTCTTAGCTTCCAGCCCTTTTCTGGCATTATGCTCACCTTTCCACTGCTAATGTTGATGGTTTCACTCTGATGTTGGCCATGGGGATGAGGTCTTACAGCAAGTTCTCAACATCTGGAGTCCTTTACTGGGAGGAATACTATATTCATGCTGATTGTTTCTTCTTCCTCTCCCCTAAGATACAATTGCTTTGAACTAAGATATAAAGTAAAACTAAGATCTATTCAGAAAAAAAGCCATCACATATTAAGCTGAAATGTCCAAATAATAGAGATGGAAGAACAGAAGTTCCTGATCTCATGAAGTTTAACAGGCACAGTCCAGCTGTCAGTGGAAAAATGTCAGTCAAGCAAGGCCACTGTGAGTGATGATCTCAGTATGATGGCTACATTTCCTGGAAGGCGGATCTAATTGTATTTGTGCTGTAGAAAATACATTTCTGATGAACACCAAACTTCACTTCCAAAGTGACAAAAACCCATGTTACAGGGAGGCAGCTTTATTTGCCAACACGGCAGCAGTGTCACAAAGACCTTTGAAATAGATTTCTCTTCCTTTTTCAAATCTCCTTTACCCAATAGCTCAGCTGCCATTATATCACTTAGAGAAAATTAAGGCATCCAACTGTCTTAAAATTGGAAGATATTTGTAATGACTAGGAGAACTAACTATACCCAAAAGCAGAAAAAATCAAAGCATTTTCAAATCATCTTTAAAACAGTCTGCTGGCAATTTATTTAAAAAAGAAAAAAAGTCCATACAATCTATTCTTAAGACTAAAGGGACATAAATAAATAAGAACTTTCAAAGCAGAACCACTTTAAATAAAAATGCTGATTTTTATGTCTTCAGTTTTACTTTTCAGTTTACAGAATGGACATTTTTTGTTCGAGAAAAATTTGCTTTGAGATTATAATCTGTCAAAGAACTTTAAAAATAAGGTCAGTACATGACCACCTTAGTCTGGCATCACATTGTAGCAGATAAATGCATTCTTCACTCTTATCCAAGTATGTCTGTTTCTGCTTCATCAGTGTATTTTTGGAAAATGCTTTCCAAGTGGCAGACTACTTTCATGCAATTTTGTGTACTGTTCTCCCTCTCTTCTCAAAATACAGTAAATTCTGCTTTCCTCATTTCCTATCCTCCCATTACCAATTGTGATTTTTCTTCTTCTGGCTGAGACCTCTGGAATGCCTATACAGGATAAGGCAGCAGAAGTTAAAAATGAAACTCACCCTTATGTAGCGAGCCTTCTAATTAAGGCAGCAGGGGAAAGAAAAGCTAGGCATTTCAGTACCACAAAAAGGAAATGCACAATACCAGCAGGACAGAAAGTGTGTTTATGCTGCCTGTGACTGTTACAGGATAGCTACCACCCACAGTTACAAGACAGAAATAAACACATTAACCATATGCTTGACTTTTTTTTCAAAATCTAAAATACAGTTAGTTATACATCTTAAAAATAAAATGTGGGCAAAATAAGCTTTGAGCAACAACATGATTCACATGTTGTAAGTCTGACTTTTTTTTTAATTGTTTTTATTTTAGGAAGAGTTGTTCGGCACACAAACACACCCAATAATGCTTTACAAAAAGCTATTCAAAATGAAAAAGAAACCCTCTTCCTCTCTCCACTCCACAACATAAACAAATGCATGCTTTCTGACACACCAGCAAGGATTGTTCAACACTGCTAGGAGAATTCACACAGATCGAGACAAGGCTTATAACTAGAGGTGATTCTTATTAAATGAACTTGTATTTCCAGAAAACAAAGAAGAAGTAGACATTTTATTTATGTACCCAAAATCTCCGCTAGCTATCACTAGTTAGACTGTCTACAGAAATGTACCACATCTACGTACAGAAAATGAGGCCTTGGTCCTGGGACCACTATGACTACAGTTACCTAGACTGGTTATTTCTTTTTTCAAACATAGGCCCCAGAGCCAACCCCAGTAACCACACCATCCTCAGTCTCAACTTCAAAGTCCAGAGTGCTCATTCTACACTGCTAGCCAGTAGGAGCCTCTGGTCACCCATCCTATATGCCCAAATAGCATCAGGGATAGTTCCCTCTAGCATTTGCCCAAGCCTAACTCATCTGCATCAGATCTACCTTGTAACTCCCCTGCACAGCCCTGTGCAGAATGCATTGCTGCATTCTATTCTGGTGTTGATACACCAGCAACGCACTGATAACCACAGGGCTGGGAAGGGCAGCAGAAAGAGATCGGGAAGCAGAGAAGCCTGATTATATCCATGTGCAATGCTTCATATAACGGTGTGTGCATCACTGCTAACGGTGTCTGTTAAAATAGACTGTAAGTTGTCATCATCAAACACAAAATTAAAAGGTTATCTTCACCTGCTAGCTCTTGAAACAACAAAATTTCATCATCCAAAGGTTTAATCATAGGTTGAAAGGAAGAAATTACCAGTGACCAAAACAGTTCTGTGCTTTAGCCAGGTAAATTTTGTAGTCCTTGAATACAAATTTGGATAAATAAGAGTGCATCTATTTCTCTTACTGTATTCTGATAGATGCAGAGTATTTTTCCTGATTTCCCAGAGATTTGCATCCCATATCCTCTAACTGAACAACTCACATCCTGCAGTTGCTGCTTCCCACCAGCCTGTTCTGCTGTGCTGCAGCAGCTGCTCTGAGCGATACACATACTGATGGACCCACGTACATTCAGAACAGACACAGATTTCAGTTCTGCTGCCTTCATATCAGTATGAGCACTAGTCTAGGGGGAGGGAGAATCTCATTCCTACACAGGCCATGAGAACCACTATGGGGATAGGAAATTTCCATCTTTGACAGCTCTACTCTGTCCATTTTAGCCGAAAAAGTCTAATTTGTCTTGCCTGTCCATCAAGACCTATAATTGTTGTGGTTGTTGATAGTAAATCAGCTTAAGTGTTCATTCTCTTTTTTCTTCCTTTGCTGCTGAGATGCAATGAGCTTCACCTTGTTCATGGGTTAAAAACAAACAACTGTAAAAGCTTAGCTTACATTTTGATGCTACAAATTCTTTCTGCCAGATGCATTGCTTGCTTCCTAAAAAATAAATTCTAAAAAACTACTTAGAAATAGTAAATTAATTATGCCATGCCACATCCTCCATCTGGCTTTTTAGGTTTATTTATGATGGCCTTTATCTACAAAATTCTTTATTGTTATTTCCTTCCTTGCTCAATACGCAAATTAGGCAGTGCTGACTCACTCAACATCTGTTTTATTCCTGCCTGACATACAGTCTTGTATTACCTGAACACTAATCAGACTCTATTCTGATACCCTGTCATCATATTTCATTGCTTCAGAAACCAGCTGAACAGTGAAGAGAAGCACGTGCTAATCTCCTACGGTCCTGAATTCCACTCCACTTACCCACTCCATCACCATCTTACCTGATTATAAGTATGTTTTTCCTCCAGCTCCCAGTCCCTGCCTGTCTCTCCATTTTCTCACAGACTGTAAACCCAGTTTCTGCCCCATTTCATTCCTTTCAACATTTCCTCCACTATGTTATCCAGTCCCACTGCCTCAGAGACCCATCTCTTGTTCTCTGATCATTGAAAACAGATGACTCCCTTCTCCATGCAGTGAGACCTCAGAAGAGTCCATATCAGGAGTCTAGCCCTTCTGCTCTCAGTTCTGACACAGTCCTGAAGTCTGCTTGGAGTAATAAGCCAAGAACAGACAGACACTTTCAATATTTCAGCTATTCAGTTTCACTAAGGGTGTGCAAATGTTAGTTTCTAACAGCTTAAAGTTTGCATAGCTTATTAAGATTTTCCTGATTTTTTATCAGACATTGTTGAATTATTTTAAGCTTTCCGTATAACACAACCTAAGGCAGACAACCTGGGTAGGAAATTGTAGTATCTAATTAGTCAAAGCTTAGCAAAATATCAATCATTTAAGGGCATGAGCCAATACTATGAATGCTGCGTGCTTCAACAAGCAGTTCTCCTTGGCACACACACAGCACATCCCTAAAGCCTTCTAGAAATCTAGTCAGCTCTCAGATGAACACAAAATCCATTATCATTCACTTTCAGTGTTTTCTTTTTATGAGTTTTAAATTAACATGCTTCAAGTTTCTACTTGTGTTTACGTGATAGGACTGAATTAACAGAACACCTGAAATACACCTAAGATACAGTTACACCTGCTAGCGTGGTGCCCTCTGTGATATCGTGATACCTGCTACTGTGGTGTAAATTGGGTGCTAGTAAATTAACAGTCAGTCACTCCTCAAGACATCAAACATTAATTCCTTACCTATAACGCATTTCAAGAAAAGCTAACCTTTTCATACTGTTGCCTAGCCAAACCAGCTGATGACAATTCTACTTTTATCACCCCTGAAGCATATGTATAGACTTCAGGGTTTGCCTTGCTCAGCTGCAGCAACCACAAACCTCAGATCTTCCACAACAATTGTGTAAAACCCACTTCTTTGATGTACTGGTTACACAAAAACACCAACAAAAAGAAAAGGAAAAATCTTCAAATTATATGTTTTGCAAAGAGGAAGTCAAAGAGGAAAAAATATAATTTTGCACATGTTACTTTTACATCAGTCATGAGATCATGCATGAGAGGTATGCACTGTAGAGCAACAGAGGAAGAGAGAAGAGGTATTTCTCTTTCTGTTCTTCTAAGATTGAAGGAAATCTCAACCTTTTTAAAAATTAAACAGCAATTTAAAGTGATATATGTAACAAACAATCAAACAAAAACCTCAGGATATATTTTCAAGAAAAGCTAAAGCTAATTTTCTGAATATTAGTTGTAAGAGAAAGGAGGAGAAGCAGCTCTTAGATTTTGGATTTTCCAAAAAAAAAGCATGGCAGTTATTCGTAGTTTCTCTCATCCTCTCTGTGTTTTTGACTCAGACTGCCTAGAACAGTTCTGCTTCTTGAAAGAAAACAAAACAAAACAAACAACAAAAACCAGAAGACTTACTTAACAACCACATTTGCTAACTAGAGCAACAAAATGCTAGTTTTCCAGACCGGTATCTTTCTCAGTCCTGCATGCCCAGCTTCTACATTTTCTTGAGTATTGCCAAAAAAACCTGAGCAGTATGTATCAACAAGTTACACCTGCGATGGCAATGATAGCAGTATGGGAGGTGCCCAGACTAGAAGTGGGATCTTACAAGAGTAGTTAAGGATCTACTTTTGGACAATTTTGATAGCTGGTAATACATCAGCAAAGAAAAAAATCTTCATTGGATTTTTGGCACACAGGTGAACTTGCAAAAAGCAGAAAAGAGCTACATTTTTAATTTAAAACTGAGTGCATTTAGTAAGGTATGATCAATATGCAATTGATAGAGAGCTTGTGCAGATTTATGAAGTCCTTCCACAGATCAAGGCTACATGCTGATCACAGAGCTTCTGCTCTGTTACTCAGGAATTTTCTCTTTTTTCCTTTAGAAGAGTTACAAACAGCAAGAGAGAGTGCACCGAAGAACACAGTTCCTGGCTCTAGTAGCTGCTGCTGCAGAGCACGGGGATTGTTTCAATTAAAGTTTGTGTTTACAGAGGTGAATTCTCAAAAAATACCTGAAGTTTTGCATTTGTTTTCTTGCTGTTACTAGCCCTGATGTTAGCATATATAAAAATGGGATTTTACAAGCACTTGTTTGCACATCTGGATGGTAGTTGTACTAATAAAGAAACTGGTGTTTCCTTGGCTCCAAGAAAGTGTAAACAAAGGAGAAATGGAAAAAACAAGTAAGATTAACAGAGCGTTCTTTTAGCACAGACTCATTTTAGCTTTCCTGCAGTATTATAATCCAATGCAGATGTTCATTTGTCTCATTCTTGGCAGCTGCGTTAGATGAACTTCCTCTCCTCTGTAACATTTTCTCAGGGATTTATTATCCCTTTGTTAGTCTGCCCTTAACTTGCTCGTTCGTTTCATGTGACAGTGAAAACCCCAAATGGTGAGAAATCAAGCTAAATATATGAAAGAATTACAAGACAATAATAACACTATGTAAAAGTAAATACAATATTTAGGTAATTAAAGGACAATGATCTCTACTTTTGTTTTATCATTTCTGATAGTGGTAATGGCTCTTATTTATTAAGTCAAAACAAACCAAATAATTATATAAGAAAATAAGAGAGATGGCACAGTGGTAATAAACCTATTGGCATGGACAAGGTTTACATTTAGTAATAAATTTATACAAATGTGCTTTATCAGAATTTTTTAAAAAAATAGCCTAATGCATTAAGCTCTCAGATAAATGATTTTTGCTCACAACATGAGTCTAGACAAAGAAGGACGATTAGGGTCTGCTCACCTCTAAATTTCCTGCGTAACGCTGAAGCCTGACCTATTGCTAAGAAGCAGCTTCTGACAATATGAATATGGAGGAAAAGCCAGTACTACCAAGTTCTTTAGCATCTGAGTTGTTCTTCTTTTAATTTAAAACCTTCCCTTCGGTTTGATGCAAAAACAGTAGCAGACTGTCAGGGCCTTGAGTGCACCAACAGGCATTAATTGCTCTAAGCAGCCTCTTCAAGGACCTCCACTCACACTGTCTGCCCATTGTGCCAGGAACTCTATCACAGATCAGGCCTGGGGTTTCAGTCTCTGAGGTATGTTGCAGGTGTGCCTATCTGTGGTCCTGTCTCTGGTACTACCTCCTGGATGGGCTTTGGACCTATGTTGCAGTTAGCTTGTCTCCTGGATGGACTCAGGAACTGCATTGTAGCCTTATCTCCAACCCTGACTCTGTTTCTGACTAGGCTCCCTCAATGGACCCTGGATCTGAGCGATTGCTTTGCCTTGTCTGGAACTGTCAACAGACCTTGTTACTAGCACCCTGCTCTGCTTGCCCAGCTCAGGTGCTGTGGGACAGTACCCTGGTCAGCAAGGTCTCCACCTGTGCTGCCATCACTCTCAGCTCCTGGTTCACCTTCCCTTACAGAGCAGTCAGTCCTAGCTGCTCTGTGACACAGACTCCAAAAAGCCTGTGTTATTGTATCACAATTCTATCTCCATTAGTACTAGCTGAAAATGTGTCAAAGTGTTATGAAAAAAATGCAGATGTTAGGATATTTTAGGAAAATGCCTATTTTGATGAAATTCTGTTGGAGGAAAATAGAGTTAGGAATAATTAATTCTCCTTACTCTAAAACTACTTTAATCACATATTTAAAAAAAAAAAATCACAAAGATTTTAAAAAAGCTTTGATTTTATAAAACTCTAAAAGGAAAACACTTTACATAAAGGAAGTAGTAACAATAATCTCTATCTTACCAATTTTTCTTGAAAATACTAACTTGAGTCCTGAAGCCCAGAATCCCATCTATTCCTTTTAAGTGACCGAAAAAAATTTACTTCACATCATGACTGTTCTAGGGGTTTAATAACACGGATATCTGTATCTGTCAGGGGTTGCCAAATCCGGTAGCCTGAGAGAGGTGAGGCTGCGGAAGCGCCATTTCCCCAGGTCCTGCCTGTAGTGAGGCCGAGCGTGTATTCCCGATAGGCACACAAACATATGTAATATATAAGTACACATGGCTGGCCCCACAGATCAACACAGACAGAGAACACAGCACTCACACAAAAACAAACAGCACCATCCTGTTCCCCCCTGTGACTGATTAGGATGGAAGCCCATTAGTGGGTAATATGTAGAGATATACATATAATATGTTCCCCTCCTTAGACACTCAGGTCTATCCAGTAGCTGGCCCCTGGATTCCCTTGTCTCTCCAGTTGCTGGAACCTGGACATAAAATCCCCCAGGGTCCACAGTCCCGCTCTGGTTGCTGATACTCAGACTTACACACATGTTCACACACTCACTATTGATCCGTCCATTAACTGGCCTTAAATACGCAGCCTATCCAGATGCTGTCCCGTTGATCCCCTGGTCTTTCAGTTGCCTCACACATAGAGACACACAGTTCTTTCTGATAGCTGATCCAGACCTATGGCCCTACCAATAACCAACCCCCAGACCCTATGGTCTCTCCAGTACCTGGCCTGAACCTCCTGCTCCCTCCAGTAGCCAACTCACATACCCTCTGGTCTCTCCAGTATACAGCTTGGACTTATGGACCCCACTCCAGTTGCTGACGCTTAAACCTCCATACACACACATCCACACAGAATAGAGAGTCCCTTGACCCAGGAAATGGTCAGAAATTGAGTTTAATTAGAAGACACGACAGACTGCACTGACCAGGAACAAGGCATGGCCAGAAAAACATACTGACCAGCCATCTGTTTACACATGACCAGTCCCTTTTTTCCCCTTATCCGCCTATTTTCCCATGCTTGTTTCTCCCCAAACTATTGTAATCCCCCCCACCTTTCTCCACCTTTAGTTCTTCTCTTAAGCAATCCCAAGATGCTTCTGCCCAGCATCCTATCATGAGTCCCACACTGCTGTAGGCAGTCACCTCCTCCTCCTCTGCCTGTCAGGTGGTCCTGAGAGCCTCTCTCATTGACTCATGTTGATGGGTTTCATGTCCTGACACTGAGCTGCACACTATCCTGTGATGCCCTGGGAGTAGCTGTGGCCAAGGTGCTCTATTCCCCCTGATATGGTCATTGGAGTTCCTCTGCCTGTCAGGACTCAGTACTCTAGGTTACCTACCAGATCATTTTGACCTTCCCAGGTAATTTTCTTGGAGAGGTGATTACTTGTGCTAGATTTGGTTCTGAGCTACAGACGTGTTGACATACCAGCATGTGTTATTTGGCCAGATGATCTCTGCATGTTGGATTGCCTGCAGGGTGGAAGTTCTCACTACCTTTCCCTCACTGTAGGCATGAATTTAAGATCCTTTCATCCAATTCTCACAAAACTTGAAGCAACATCTTTGAAAGTCTATGCTTCTCCATCAAGCTTGGCTGAAATTGCTTAAGTAAGTCATAATTCATTGGCACATGGATAGAAGAAAAGGTGTGGATAGAGGGAGTATTTCTTCTATCAGGGGATAGAAGGAAGGTGTGGTGTGGAGAAGAGAAAAATCAGGTAGTTGGGCAAAGAGAAAGTACAACGTATAAGCTCTATCTTCTTAGAAAAAAATGGTTAAGAGCACAAAGCATCCAGCTACTTCAGATCCGTATGTAGAATCATTAGCCAGCAGCTGACAAACTGAGAGGGAGACATCAGTCTGGGGGTGCAGGGAAAGCTTCTAGTGAATGCAGCTAAGAATTAGTGCCTGGGACACAGGCAAGGACAGAACAGCAGTAAGAAGGATTTGCCTGAGCAATACAGCGACTGAAAGTAAAGGAAAACCAAGTAAGCAATGTAGTGACCAAAAGTGAAGGAAAACCAAGACTGCGGGGACCCACACTGCTCCCTCCTAGCCACTTGCCGTTAAATAAATCAGGTCTTTTATCTCTTGCTGCCTGTCTGTGAAAAGTGTAGAAAACTAATCTGCTTGAGGCCCTACTTGTACTAAATGGTTGAAACAAGCCAACAAACTAGCTAAAAATACAGAAAGGATGCGGATGTGGAGACACACATAACATGACACACATGCTAAGGCAGGAGGATTGCATAAGCCTCATTTCCTTTGGAAATTCTGGGATATATCTGGAATGTATTAAAGGATTTGATCCTGATTTTAAAAAAAATCTTAATTGCAACGTTATTTCACAAAATAACAACCAGCAACACATTTGGCTCTTTGCTACTCTGCTAGAATACAGTGTTCGATGTCTTTGAAAGATCAGGAGGAGAACAGAAAGAGAGAGAAATCAGGTTTTATATACCCATTTCTCAGTATCTTATAATTAACAAACATGGCTATCTGAAACTCAAGACTGTGGCCCAGCACACCAGTATTTTGAGACTGTCTTCACAATCTCAAGATTTTCGATTACGTCAGAGCAGTAGCTGTTACAGTTGCCAGGACTTCTGATACCAGAACTATCAAAGTACAAGTAAGTGAAAAAAACATTGATTTTTTTAATGACTCCATGAGTAGTTGCCATTGTCTCTGTAAAGGCACCAGGCAGTGCTTTACCTTGATTCTTCAATGCTTAAGACACACATTTATCCTCAAACTCCCTATCTTGGGTGACATTTTCCCCACATATGTTATCTGTATGAGAAATCTGGCTTTTGACAGTTCTCTTATTTTTGTCCCATCTTCTCGACATGACTCACTGAGCATCATCTTCCTTCCTTGAAGCATTTGGATAGAAGAGAATGCTCTTGAAGGCCATTTTGTCCCCAGTTTGGTGTCTGCTGTTGTGTAAGACACATGGCCAGCTAACTTGCTTTGTAGAGCAGCTGAGTTTCAGCAGCCTGAAGTGTCCTGAGCAAAATTCAGGTGACTATTTTCTCCACTCTGCACTATCACTATGTCTCTGAGAAATCAAAGGGGTTAGCTCTGGATTAGTTCTCAGTTTATTCCATGCAAGTTTCAGGATCATATCCAAACAAGCCATGAAGACAATTTTGAAACTCAGTTATTATTCTGTTTTATGTACAGCAGCTAGAATAGACAATATTTCCCTGATAAAGCTAGAAGCAAAAGGAGAAAAAAAAATGTTCATCTGGAAATGAAATCAGAGATATTTTCTGGTTCCTTTGTGGGACTGGATTGTTCCATTGTCACAAGTGCTGATGTTTCCCTCTTTTCCTCAGTTCTGCAAAAAGGGATCTTTGCAGGACCACTAAGACAAAAGGAACTGGAACGTTTTAGTCTGTCTATAGATAAAACACAGTGTCCTGGTTTCGGCTGGGATAGGGTTAAATTTCTTGCTAGTGCTGTGTTTTGGATTTAGTATGAGGAGGATGTTGATAACACACTGATGTTTTCAGTTGTTGCTAAGTACCCTCCTAGTCCAAGGACAGCTCCCATGCCTACTGACTGAGCTGGGTACACAAGATGGGAGGGAACAGAATCAGGACAGCCAGCTCAGCTGGCTAATGGGGTATTCCATACCATGTGACGTCATGCTCAGTATATGAATGGTAGGCGTGATCCAGGAAGTACCAATCGCTACCTGGTTATCGGTCAGCGCGGGTGGTGAGCAATTGCATTGTGCATCACTTATTTTGTATATTTTATCATTATCATTATTATTCTCCCTTTTCTGTTTTATTAAACTGTCTTTATCTCAACTCACGAGTTTTTCTCGCTCTTACCCTTCCGATTCTCTCCCCGTCCCACTGGGGGTGGGGGGGAGTGAGTGAGCGGCTGCATGGTATTTGGCTGCCTGCCAGGTTAAACCGCGACACACAGACAGCTAAATACTAGTCACATAACTTTCAAAAAATTTACCAATACAGTTAGTACCATAGCCTAAGCCTAAAAACATATGAGATTTAAAAAAAATAATTAATTAGGAATCCTTTTTATTTTTCTTCTCCTCAAATGGGTCTGAAATGAGAAATTGGACATTTTCTTAAAGCTTTTCTCCCAAAATACTGTAAATTACTATTTTAAAAATTATATGACTTCAGGAGTTGTGACATTAAGAAATACATGTATAAATAGTATAAGTATTGCAAAAACTGTAAACTGTAGTTGGCAATACAAACTAACACAAAAGCAAAGGATGATAAAAGTGTCACCCCATATGAAGGGACCATGGATCTGAGAAGCACAGACTTGGATGATAGCTTGGAAAAAGAGTTTTCTTTGTTCTTTGAGAATAAGGTACCTTTCCACTCCACATTCCTTACTTAGAGATATCTTAACTCACCTGGCATCATCCAAGAAAAAGTCAACTGTGACTAGCATATTTGGTGCACTCATACTGCAAATTCTGAAGGTTTTTTATAGAATTCTGTAGAGATATATATGGAGAATTTATCTTTATGCCTATAAAATGCACTATTTCTCCAAAAGATCTGAGCCATTTTTCCATGGAAGACATGGGTTTTTTCTTGGTTATATTTCACATATCAAATCAAATCACAAATCACAAATCAAACCATTGATTGAAAGTATATAAAATATAACTGGAACTCTTTCTTAAAGGGTGATGAGACATGTAAGTGTCCAGACCTATTGCAAGCACAAAAAACATTTGAAAACTATGAAATGCACTAGAAGAGCCCTTTTCTCAAAAACCACTTGCCATTAGTTGATCATCTGAAATATCTGGATTATTCAAATCAATGTTGCAGAAGAAATTAATGTCTGAATTTCAAACTTATGCATTCAAATTATTTCTCTTTTTGAATGAGTGAAAAAATGAAGAAACAAATGTTGACTCACCTATGAGGGCTGAAGTATCTTACAAACTGATCTTTTTGCTTATTTCAGGAGACTTGGGTAGTGCGCCATTGTAAAAACTCTGGAACACTCTTCAGAATTGTGACATATTTGTAATTCAAACATTCAACATTTCTGTTGCAAATGCCATGCTGCTTAAAGATGGAAAAATTGCTAAGAGATATTTTGCTTGCCATCCTCTACAACTTTAGTGAGGAAGAAACCATGACAGAACATGGGAGAAATTACATGATTGGATATGAAATGCTTCCTAAACAGTTGGTGTCAGCAGTACCTGATAAAATTAATGAGGGAGGGAAAGGTCATTTTTTTATGCAAACAGACTCTATTTTTCTTAGTCATTCATTTCCAAACAGATTATGAAATCATAAATGCACATAAACACCATTAACTAATAGAATGTTCTACATCATTTTCTCAAAAGGCTTATTTGATGTTGGATAATAATATTAAGTATTTTGCTTTTATATATTATTCTGCCAAGCAAGTCTTATGAAACAACCAGAAATGTAACTTGTTCCTAACTTGTTAGGAACTACAATTTCATCAGTATTTTGGAGATAAGGGACATACGCTCTTTTCAGGTAAAATCTATTAACATTTCATCCTGCTTTTTTAACATCTTATTAACTTTATGCTAGTGTAAAACTGGTGGCCTTACACTCTAATACCATGATGCCAGAGAGAGTGTAGCATTTTTCCTTTCTCTGAGAACTTCAGGTGACAGACAGAGGTTCCCTATAGCTCTGAAAGCACTTTCAAAGAAGGAAGCTGACTAGTACGGGCCAGTCTTGATTGGTATGTATGCACATTTTGAGGCATTTCTCTTAAAAACAGCTAAGCAGATAGTTGGAGTGAGTACAACTATTACATTCTTCTTGGGAAAAGAAGGGGTAAACCAAACGGTTGGTACATTGGTCTTCGAGTCTCAGAACCATTGCCACTGCTTAATCAAGGTGGATCCCAACTATTTATAGCAATTGGTAGCCATAGATGAAGGAATCAGGGGCAAAGGAAGACTTGAGAAAAATTTAGTCAATATATTTTTGGCTAAGATTCCGTGTGGATCATATATGTTACCAATAGCTTCCTAAAAGAATTCAGAAGTTCCTGAGGCTACTTGGAGCGGTGGCCCAGAAGAACAATAGCAGACCACTCTTCTGGACATAGGAGCAAAAGCACTGATGTTAACCACTGGTAGTGGACACAGGGAAAACAGATGGAAATTATTGTGGCTGCGAGGAAACTTGGACTGCTGAGGGGAAAAAACTGCCATATCCCTCTGAATCATAGGATCACAGGATAATACAGGTTGGAAAGGACCTCAGGGGATCATCTAATCCA
This sequence comes from Fulmarus glacialis, assembly GCF_000690835.1. Classification (NCBI taxonomy): domain Eukaryota; kingdom Metazoa; phylum Chordata; class Aves; order Procellariiformes; family Procellariidae; genus Fulmarus; species Fulmarus glacialis. Next base: position 4,318 of record NW_009197001.1, on the reverse strand, counting down.
CTTCCTGCTCAAAGAAGTGTCAGCTAGACCACATTATTCAGGTCTTTATTCATTCTGGTCATGAAACTGCCATGGTTGGAGAATGCATAGCCTCTCTATGCAATCTGTTCCAATGTTTGGCTGTCCTCATGGTGAAAATGTTTCTCCTTATATCCAATGCCTTATATCCAGTGGGAACCTCTCTTGTTTCAACTTAATGCCCATTGCCACTCATCTTCCAACCATGCACCACTATGAAGAGCCTAGCTCCATATTCTTGATGATCACTGTCTAGGTATTGGAAGGCTGCTATTGGGCTCCCAGAAGTTTCCTCTTCTCCAGGCTAAAGATGACCAGTTCTCCCAGCCTCTCCTTGTAGGGCAAGCACTCCAGCCCTTGTCTGTCCTGTTGGCCATCTGATGAATTCACTCCAGTTTATTGATATCTTTCTTGTAACATAGGGCCCAAAACTGGATGCAGTATTCTAGATCTGGTCTAACAAGTGCTGAATAAAAGGGAATAATCACTTCCCTAGACCTTCTAGCCTGTAGCCAGTGTTCCTGTTAATACAGAAACAACCCAGGATACCATTGTCCTTCTTTGCTGCTAGGGCGCACTGCTGGCTCATCTTCAGCTTGCTGTCCACCAGGACCCCTAGGTTCTTCTCAGCAGAGCTGCCTCCAGCCAGTCTGTCCCCAGCCCGTATCATTGTAAAGGGTTCTTCCTTCCCAGGTACAGGACTTTGCATTTGTCCTTGTTGAGTTTCATAATGTTCCTGTTGGCTCATTCCTCATCAAGAAATTATCACTGATACCCTCCAGAAATCTTCACTGCTCACTTCTCATCATGTTGCACTTCCAGCAGGCGTCAGTGACGTTAAATTAACCCCTAAGAATGAGGGTCTGTGATCTAGAGACTTCCTCGAGTTGTTTAAAGAAGGCTTCAACCACTTCCTCACCTTGTGTGTAACAAACTCCCACCATGATGCCACCCTTAATGGCCCTTTCCTGTGGTCCTGACTCACAAGCTCTCAACCAGACTGTCATCTGTCTCACAGAAGTACTCCATTTATCTGAGCTCCTTCACATGGACAACCGCCCTCCCTGTCCTTCCTGACTGTCTTCCACGATCAGCTGTATTGAACCACTGCAGCATTTCAGCCTTGTGAGCATCCCACCATGTGTCAGTCATTGAGATGATACTGCAGTTCTGTGACCACACATGGAGCTCTAGTTCCTCCTTCTTGTTTCCCAGGCTGTGTGCATTTGTGTACAGACACTTGAGAACAAGAAAACAGAGTGGAAGGGGGTCCATCTCAGGATGTCTCTTGTATCTCTCCCTCTGCACCCTTTGCAATCAATGAATTGCAAAATCAAAAAGGAGTCAATCTCCTTTTCGTCTTCCCTGATGCAGCACAATCTGCGAACCTCCTCCTGCAGCTTTTTAACTTGGTACCACAGCTTCTCAACCAACACACACCTCCTGTAAGGAAGGACACTGACTCTGCCTGTCCCAGCTTCAGAGAAAAGCCACAGGCACACCCCCTGCAGCCTCAGATCTGGAGGGTTTGCATCCTTTCTCTGGAGCTCTGTCTGGGTTGAAGCTACTGATGTACCAGGACTCAAACTGGACACAAACTCCATTTGGTGCTGGGTACTATGCCTTGTGGCACATCTCCACCATTGTTGAACACTTATCCACTGTCTTCATTGGACAGCCCTCTTCTGCACAAGCTGCTGCAAAAACTATTGCTTCTGGGAGCTGTCCTCTAGATCTTGCAGTCAGATCAAAGCATATTTCATAAGGAATGGTTGACAGGAGTGATTAGAAATGGCTAGAGTTTGTTACCAGCAAATATCTCTAGACTCTAGCAGGCACCCTGAAGAAGAAGAGCTCCTAGAAGTTCTCTGAAGATCCCAAATGTTCCCACAAGATCTAGGACATCTAGAAGCAGAGTGAAGAAACTGCTTCATAGATTGCAACATCTGTTAGCTCCCTCTATTTTTTGTACTCCTGTAGGTCTGATTCCTCTGTCTGCCATCTGAAACCTCACTGATTTTCTCTGATTTTATTAAAATTAGGCTGTTTCTACAGAGTAATTCCTATCTGACATAACTGCATGAAGCAGGAAAACAGGTGGAGCAGAAAAATACTTTGAATGCAGAATATGGTTTAGTACCTGTGCAGCAGGAGACGAAGGCCAAAAGTATGAGATCAAGGCTGACAGTACATGGCATTACATGGTTATGCTAGAAATACAGCTTCCTTTGTAGACAATGACTGATCCAGGATTCATGCAACCAACACATAGTTTGAATGTAATATAAGCAATGCCTGCAATTACTCAAATGAAAATATGTGACAAGAGTGGTTGTGGCTGGCTTAGTTTCAAGTCCATTCCACTGTTGAATATAACCTGGATAATGTGACAAATGATACTCCTGCATTCCTGGAGTTCTGGGAGGAATTGTTAAGCCAGGTACACTTGCAATGTTTCATACATCCTGAGTATCACTCACACATTTCTGGTGGGTTTTATTGATTTGTTTACATTTAAAGAAGTCTAGCTTTCCAATAAGTGAGAATCTTCTCTGAGGAATGAGCTACAAATCAAGAATTTGAAAAGCTGTAGCTTTCAACTCAGTTACTAACTGAATTTAATATTTCTGCACTCTCGATTCAGGTGCAGGGGTGTTGCAGCCTTGCAATTTAGCCCTAAATTGCACAGGTGGGAGCCAAATGCCCAAAAGTGCGACCCATGAAAGCCTGTGTACTAAGTACGAAACTACCCAGGCCTGAAAAACTCTAGGCCACAGAGGTTCATTCAGTTCAGACAAAGATGGTTTTCAACTTCTCTGCAATGAAGTTAAAATTGATTTTGCTACCACTCAAAGGATGAAGACACACAGGAAAGTTAAGCTTGCTATAAGTAAGACTGTAAGAAATACAAGGGCATATTTAGGATGGAGAGCCGGGCTGAGAGGATCTGGACTGTCCATCTTCCTGATAATGGTGCTGGTAGAGGGATGGGAGGAGTTGTCCAACAATTGCTGCTTCTAGCAGTTGCTTCTTTCCTCTCTCAGTAGCAGTGCAGCTCCTTCATTACACAACCCAACCCCTCCCTCAACAGCAACACCCAGACTGCCAGAGACAAAGCAGAGAGTGAGGTCTTGGCCTTTTCTTCTCTTCCAGTCCACTACCACAGATCGCTTTATGCCTGATACCTGCCTAGAGTAGGCACTGAAATCAGGGACTTGAAACTTCAGTCATCCCAGCCCACAATGTTGGCTGTTCTTTGATGTTTTTCAGCTACCTCTTGACCAGAACCATGCTGGAACTGAAAAACTTCAGATAAAACCACTTCTGTGTATTTTAAAAAAACACTTCTAAAAAAAGTATTTTTGCAAAGCAATGATTTGACAAAGTGATTGATTTTTAACAAAAAATATTTAGGTGAAATAGTTCTGACCAGGTGTACTTAGTGATAATAATAAAGTTTGCCTGAATAAAAGCAGGATCTCTCTCAGGAATGTGTCTATCTGCACAGAGGATAGAAGACGTGGGAAGCCTGAGGAAGTTTTCTAAAGGTCAAACTTTGCCTCCCCAGAAAACAGGCCTTCTTCTCAAAAAGGTAATGAACACCATCATTCAGGCTGAATGCTTAAGAAAATTGTCAGTTTTCCTCAGCTTTTTTCACCTTTTAAACCTTGGTACAAACCCCACTGTGTTTTAGTCGGAATTACAAGGTGTTCCCAACTAATGTGCTTTGTTGATTTTGAAAGAGATTAATTTGACTGGTCACACCTTCACAGCTCACTATCGCAGTCTGTAGTCTCTGAAAGAACAAGGAAAGATCTCTGAGAAACCAAATAGGTTACAGCAGGTGCATGTGCTCCTATTAAAGGCTGTTCTCCCCAAGCTCACACTGAGGCACAGGAGCAAAGCAGTGCGTGAGAGTTGCTTGCCTGCAGATAAACAGAGGGTTTCTTTCACTAGAGCTGATGCCTCACATTTCCTTGATACGAATACTAAGAGTATAGGAATTTACTTACCATAATGCAGATGTCAGTACTGGCTCCTTTGCATAAACACCACATGTGCAGCTGTACTAAATATGGCAACAGTGCACAGAGTAGAGCAGTTTTGTTTCCTTGCTCAGTACAATGTGTTACCCATGTGTAAATTACATACAGTCAACATACCTATGTATAATACAATGCATAATTTATTACAACTATCATATATTAAATGATATTATGTAATGAATAATTAAGATAAGCTGATCATATTAAATAATCATACATATGCATTATATATGTATAGAATCATAGAATCATAG